>NC_068989.1:18338188-18339446 GCF_001194135.2 Octopus bimaculoides
TCTCTCTCTCTCTCTCTCTCTCTCTCTCTCTCTCTCTCTCTCTCTCTCTCTCTTTCCCTCTCCCTCCCGCTCTCTCTCCCTCGCCCTCTCTCTCTCCTCTCTCGTTACCAAGTGAATTGCGACTATGTAGATGTTCTTGATCCACAAATAATCAGCAAGTCTCTCGAATGAAGTTCCATATCTAATGCATTAGACAGCACTGAGAACCATATTCTGTGGAGAGAAATGGAGAATCAGACGGTATCATCAGATTTGACAACGATATTGATGATCAACTCAGGCCTCGAGCTGACTGAAACGTTAGCACACCAGGCAAAGTGCTTAGCTGCATTTCATCCGTTTTTACGTTTTGAGTTCAAGCTCGGGGTCGACTTAACCTTCTATACTTTCGAGTTCAAACTCGGGGTCGACTTTGAGTTCAACTTTGAGTCGACTTGAGTTCAAACTCGGGGTCGACTTAACTTTTCATACTTTCGAGTTCAAACTCGGGGTCGACTTTGAGTTCAACTTTGAGTCGACTTTGAGTTCAAACTCGGTGTCGACTTAACTTTCCATACTTTCGAGTTCAAACTCGGGGTCGACTTTGAGTTCAACTTTGAATCGACTTTGAGTTCAAACTCGGGGTCGACTTAACTTTCCATACTTTCGGGGTCGATAACAAAAGTAACAATTGAGCAATGGGGTTGATGTAATCGGTCCCCATCCCCGAAATTGCTGGTTTTGTATCAAATTTGAAATTAATATTGATTACCTACTTGATGATATGGTAATACAAGAGCAGACCACTCAGCTTTTAAAGGATAGCAGTGACGATGAATTTCAATTAATATTTCGTGTGTTTGCGTGTGTATGTGTCTATATGTGAGAAAGAGACAGAGAGAGTGAGTGAAATTCCATTTGTGCACATATGTATGTGGGTATAAGAGCAGCCTATTTGAAAACTAATAAAAAAAATTGCATTTAAAACAAAAACAAAAAAAATCAATTGAATGCATTTTATTTTGCCCCAAATAAGATTTCGTGTTCATTTATTCTTTCAGTGAAAACCAAAATTTAGAAGTACCCGTTGAACATACATTAGCTTCTTGATCACGAGAGAAAAAAATGTAGGACAATTCTCAATAATGAATAAACCATTTTCAAACATAATCCCCATCTACTATAGCCTCGGGCCGACCAAAGCCTTGTAAGTGGATTTGGTAGACGGAAACTGAAAGAAGCCCGTCGTATATATGTATATATATATATATATATATAT
>NC_068989.1:18339456-18343167 GCF_001194135.2 Octopus bimaculoides
TTTACGTCCTCGTAACTTAGCGGTTCGGCAAAAAAAAGACGATAGAATAAGTACTAGGCTTACAAAGAATAAGTCCTGGGGTCGATTTGCTCGACTAAAGGCGATGCTCCAGCATGGCCGCAGTCAAATGACTGAAACAAGTAAAAGAGTAAAGAGCAAGGAGTTATCCCTATATTGCATAAAATTCCAAGAAATGTCACTTTGAAAACGTTATTACATCAAATGACAACGAAATTATTAATTCTAAAATAACTACCAGGGCGCTTTTCACTTGGTCTTTGCATGTAATCTAGATATCTTGCAATTGCACACTGGCCTTGATATTTTCTACCAGTGATGATTATGGCTAATTGTAGGTTTTATACTACAGCTTGGCATGATCCATGGTTTGGTTTGTTAAAGTAGAGAGCTACTTATACGTGACAGCACCTTATACACGAACATTTGTTGGGTTGTTGGCACTCCGTCGCTTACGACGTCGAGGGTTCCAGTTAATCCGATCAACGGAACAGCCTGATCGTGAAATTAACGTGCAAGTGGCTGAGCACTCCACAGACACATGTACCCTTAACGTAGTTCTCGGGGATATTCAGCGTGACACAGTGTGACAAGGCTGACCCTTTGAATTACAGGCACAACAGAAACAGGAAGTAAAAGTGAGAGAAAGTTGTGGTGGAAGAGTACAGCAGGGTTCGCCACCATCCCCTGCCGGAGCCTCGTGGAGCTTTAGGTGTTTACGCTCAATAAACACTCACAACGCCCGGTCTGGGAATCGAAACTGCGATACTATGACCGCGAGTCCGCTGCCCTAACCACTGGGCCATTGCCCCTCCACATACACGAACATATACAGAAATGAACATTTCAGAATTGTCGTCCCTTGATTTATCCAGATGTAATACATACTTGCAATTGAACCAAGGTTTCCCCTCTTCACACTGGAAAGGTAATTTTAATTAACTTATATTTATTTACCTACAACTTAACATTCAACTACAAAGTGTTCGTTTGACACAATTGTTCTAATTACCAAGTTGTCTTTATACCTGTGACTAGCTCTACAACTGCTGCCACCAACTTTATATAATGAGGCATTTAGTATCTATAGTTTACTCCATATATGAGCATCGCTGCGTGAAAGGGTTGTATATATTTATTTTAGGGCAACACACACACACACACATGTATATGTACATGTGAATGAGTTACTGTATGTGTGTGTGTGTACGTGTATGTATGTACATATATATATATATATATATATATATATATATATATATATATATATATATATATATACATACATAGAGAGAGAGGAGGGAGAGAGTGAAAGAGAAAGTCTCATACACATGTAAATAAATGTGAGTGTATATGTATATATGCAGATAAACGTGCAAAAACATTCTTGTGTATGCGTGTGTGTGCGTGTGTAGGTGTGTATGTGTAACTACTGATAAACACTGGAACCGGTACAGCCTATTCACACTCGGGCTATTAGTGACTACACTTACAATCTTCTTATAATATGCCGCATTAAGCGTGCAATGGAATTTTACAAGGTTTATAGCAAACAATAACTGACTAATGACTGATGAACCTTATGTCCATTAATAACAAAGCACATCAATCAAGTCAACATCATCTCAACTCCTTCCCATATCACAACCTCTTCAAAGACGAGATATGCATATTGTGCAATAAGATTAATGGTTCAACTCCAGATCAGTTCTCATCGACAAGTTCTATGTTCAAAGGTCGTAATCATCATGTTTTCTAAAGACGTAGTATCAGCTTGTTTTGAAAGGAAAGTGTGTCATGGTTGCATGGGAAAAGTTGAGAGTTTAACTCGAAGTCGAAGGAATTTTGTAAGGAAATGGTTGTCAATCAGTCCTGGATATTTCTTCTTAGGTTAAGACTCCGGAAAAAGTTAAGGATGATTTATGATTAAAGGAAGTGTTCTATCTATGGTGAGGGACATTTATTCATATTTCGGAGTGTTTGGGCCTAGTAAATAGTTAGGCGCTTCTCAGAACTTAAATATTTATTGAAGAATTATTTAAGGTCGATAGGGCAACAGAAAAATGGTTATTTCCAAGTGTAAGGTTTACTAATTTTGCAAATCACGAAAGCAGTTAGGTCGGTTTCACAGCGAACTGAAGGAAAAGTATAGATGCTATTGCTGTTACTGCCTAGCCATACATTAACCGTAACTGGGTAACCTATGATCTAAAGATGTGGTTACCACATTTTCACTTCACATATAATGTATATAGGACGACATTACCTAAAATAGTCAAACACGTTTGACACCTCACGGTTCTTTTATACAGATACTTCTGCGTTATGGAAACTCGGGTTATGGAATTCTGCACTAAAAAAAAATTATAAATTATGATCAGGTAAATTTTAACAATTTCATAAAATTAAAACCACAGCGCACATTTTTCTCTCGAATTGCGCCAGTATCTCACGTTCCTACCGCTATTGTTGGATTTAACTACTAATACCTGAACTGTACCACATTACCTTTATTAAAGATGATTGGAAAGAGTCCAACCAGTTCAAATGAAGACAGCAGTGCAGAAAGCAATCGCAAAAGGATTACGTTGTATTCTTAATTAAGATGTTATTTATTTCAGCTCCCTACACATCTAGGTAAAAACATATGAGGCAAAATGTGTGTGCGTGTGTTAATGTGTACATGCCTGCAGGTTTATATGCGCAGAGAAAGCTTATTTCAACACGCATACTTGTAAGTATGTACATGTTTACGTGTATACATTTGTCTATACGTGTATAATGTTTATCTGTGTAAGGGTGTGGCTATGTATTCATGTGTGTGTGTGTGTGTGTGTGTGTGTGTGTTCTCTTCTTAGTTGTTTAAGTTTTTTTCTATCACTAAGGAAATGGTTTCTAACCATGAAACAAAGCTCTGTCGCAGGTATTTCGATAACAACTGCGATAAGAGTTAAAAGGTGAACTTTAGAAAAGTCTTGTATACTTTTACTGTTCGGCTTACAGACTGTATTTGTAAGGTGCAAGTTATCCAATCTTTTCGTCAGCTTGAAAATCTTAGACATTTACTAAGATAGTCGAAAGCGCAAATAATTATTAGTAAGCATGCGAACTTACAATGGGGGTAGAGAAGCTGCAGTATTCGAACCTATTGTCCATAAACATTCTCCATCTCGTTGATTTTGTACGATACATATGTTCACATCTACAAGACAACTAACCTCTATAACTGTACATGATTTTTCTTTCCCGATCCAAATTTTGTCAGGCATGTTATGTTTATACTTACAGAAGTTTGAATGGCAATGTTTCACCAATATCTTTTGTGTTGATATGTATACATGTACGTATTCAGTGCCAGGAGAATTGCCTATTTTTATCCCAAGGCAGTCTTTCACGGGGAAAGCATTATACATTCTTTTAGCAGAAATAACTTGTCCCAATGGGAGCTAGTGTCATGATGAATAGTTTGGGGCAGCTGTTATTGACATGTGTAAGAATTTACACAGAATTATAATATAATCGATGATTTCGGTTGCATCTTGGGGATTTAAGGAATTCATGTCTCTTGTTCATCATAAATCCAAGAGAGGCTAATACCTCATCCTCACCTTTACGGAAAACATATGCACACACACACACACACACACACACACACACACACACACACACACACACACACACACACACACACAC
>NC_068989.1:18343245-18343530 GCF_001194135.2 Octopus bimaculoides
TATATATATATATATATATATATATATATAATTGTAAAAGAGGACAACAAACGCTAAGGCAAGACAAACATCTCAAGTCATATACGTTATTATTATTATTATTGGAATAATTTAAAGTCTTACATCTGTTTCTGGAATATCCCAAAGTATGGGATATTCCGTCATCGGAGACAGATAGGGAAAAGGATATATATATATATGTATATATATATATGTACGTATATATGTATACATATATACATGTGTGTGCGTATATATATATATATATATATATATATATATATA
>NC_068989.1:18343540-18343796 GCF_001194135.2 Octopus bimaculoides
ATATATATGTATGTGTGTGTGTGTGTGCGTGTGTGTGCGTGTGTGTGTGTTTGCAAATATTTGTGTGTGCATGTGTGTATATATGTATGTGTGTGTGTTAGTATATACATATACATACATATACATTTATTCACATATAGCATATATACATATAAACGTAACCCCCTTGATTTGAAACCATTTGGATAAGTGCCAACACACGAGACACTGTCCTCGAATCACTCAGTAATTTCTACCAATTGTTAATTATATATAT
>NC_068989.1:18345183-18348035 GCF_001194135.2 Octopus bimaculoides
TGACGACTTTTTTTTTAATACACACACACACACACACGCACATACACACATAAATGACGAGCTTTCAGTTTCCGACTATCAAATCCACTCACAAGGCCTTGGTCGACCGGAAACTATAGTAGAAGACGCTTGCCCAAGTTGCCACTCAATCTTTATTCCAAGGACGACTGCATGAGAGACGTGAAGTCTCTGTATATAAACAGTGAAAGATAGGTGGACATTGTTGGCGATATACTCCCACTAGAGACTTGAATATGGTAGAAGTTTTAGGACACGAGAGGATTCACCATGGCTTACAGATGAAAAACAAAATTAACGGAAAACAGCACCAGGACAATACTGGCAGACAATGCTATCAAATGTAGTCAAAGAGGCCGGAATTGTGATAGAAACATGTGGGTGTCTATAATCTTTGGAGTTGCTGCTCTCTGTCAAGACCGAAACAAGACATTTCAGACGTAGACCCATGATCTTGTAAGGATATATGGATGTATGTAATTATGTATGTATGTTACCTACATATATATGAAGCTTCAAGTATAGACATCTAGAAATCCAAGGAATTTTCCCGGTCCTTAAGAATATCATCGAGAGTGACAACTACCCTGAACATATGCAAATGAAACAAGCAATTTGTGGAAAAGAATGCCATCCAGCACGCTCATTTCTCCAGAAGAAAATAAAGTTTTCTGAATTCAAGGTCGGAGAAGACCGTTTGACACTTAGTTAATGGTAATTCTTCAGCAGACTTCAATCCGAAGCCATTGTTCATTCGTTATTCAGAAGCACCAATGTCAATGATTTGGAAGTAAAAAGAAATGAAAGCCTGATGTTGATAGAAATTTTCACACAGTGGCTTGTTTCATACTCTTTGATGAGCTGTAAAAATATATTGTGAAGAGTATAACTTTGAACCTGTATAACTCTCAAAGTAGTTTACGACCCACCAAGGACGACTTTATTACTCTAATCCATGACTAAGTATGTAATTTCTAAAATCAAGGCCTACCACATTCATCGCACTTTCAAATAACTTGTTGAAGAAACAGATGGCCAATATAAACAATCTGTTAAATTCTGGGGAAACTACCACATTATGAAAACTATAGATAAAATCAAAATAGCCTGGGTCAAAATAACAGAACTGCACGGAGAGAATTTTTCCAGCCGTGACCGCTCGATCCACTCCAAAAGAAAATGAACTTTTAGAAAAATCAAACTTATTGCTTTATTTACGATTATACAGACTAGTTTGTTTGAAGTAGTCCCTTCCCCGGTGTATGCACCGTTCTCGATCCCTTTTCCAGGTTTTGAAACACGTTTTCAGGAGTAGTATTCATTTCTGGAAGCAAATGACTTTCGATCTCGTCCATCACCTGAAATCGGCAACTTTTCAGAGTGGAGGCACATTGGATAATGTGGTCCTAGGGAGGGCTCGTGACTTAATGGCAATGGTATTCGGCTCACGGTTGTAAGGTAGTGAGTTCGATTCCCAATGGTGCGTTGTATCCTTGAGCGAGACTATTTATCATTACCCCTCTCCACTCAGCTGGCAAAAATGAGTTGTACCTGTAGTTTAATGGAACGGTCTCGTATCATTCAGTGTGTCAGGCTGAATATCCCCGAGAACTACGTTACGGATACGAGTGTCTGTGGAGTGCTCAACCACTTGCAAGTTAATTTCACGAGCAGACTGTTCCATTGATTGGATCAACTGGAACAATCGTCTTCGTAACCAACAGAGAGCCAAACCAGAGCTGGATGCATACCCCATGCTTGGAATGCTTTTAATTATAAATTTACTTCAATAGCGGTGGCCTAGAACTAAGCAACAACAATATGAAGAGAAACAGTAGAAAAAGCAAAAACAAACACAAGGAAAGACATATCGACTAAAATATAGTAATTCTGAAATTAAAAACAGTATACTTCCGACTGGAACGTCTTTGAGCATAATTATGTTCTATCAGGGCTGACCTGGGGTTAAATAACAACAGTGATAACAAGAGTAAAATTGATAATTTGTTGATGTTGTATCCACACTCCTGCCAATATATATATAAAAAAAAAACAAGAGCTCGTGTGTAAGGCACGGTCACTCAACCTGCTACAAATAGCAGCCAAATTACTTTTAAATCAAATTCTACAGTCTAAAGAAAAATTAGGAAGCTCTATAGCTCAAGCAATACAAAAAGATGCAACGGTCATGGTTGGAAAGACTTTGATCATCGGTGTACTCGATCAGGACTCATCTGGATTGAAAGAAAAATTTCTGTGGTATCTAAGTACGGATCTTTGCATTCTGGGTTCAAATCCTACTGGACTAGTTTCAGTTCTGTATTGATAACTTATCAGCAACACTCCATCCTCATCTATATTCATCCAAGACTAATGATTCACTTCGTCGTTAATAAGTTTCTCAATTTGTATGATCTTTCAGGCGACAAGTATATGCACATTAATATAAATACGCACTCAATCATGCATGCATCACACACGCATGCACAAACACACACACACACACACACACACAAACAAACATATGCATATTATAACGTGTCTTTGTATATGACTATACATCTGTGTTACGCGTGCATAAATTGTGTGTGCATGTGTATGTGAGTGTGTGCATGTATGTGTGCGTGCATATATATATATATATTTTTTTTTCTCCGTGTTTTTCTCCTTGTCTCCGTATTCTTTCTGTTGAAGAGCGTAGCTCGAAACGTCAAAGACTTTCCGTATTCCCGAGCGTCATACTAATATATACTTTTGTTATTTACACCACCTGTCCTCGTCTGTTGTTATTATTTGTATATTCTCCCATATATATATTTATATATATATATATA
>NC_068989.1:18348137-18352533 GCF_001194135.2 Octopus bimaculoides
TATGTACTCCTTAAATTAAACCACACCTATATTTTCGTCAGCTATTTCTGTATGATATCGCTTTTTTTTTTTCTCTCGCCGTTCAAATGTCAAATTGATTTTAATCTATCGCCCAAAGTTAATCAGATATTAATAACTTTCAAGCCATATCATATGTAGCCCAGAGGTGACTTAGTGCAGCGATCACTTATCTGATAAAAACTCGTCTAAATAAGTACGAAATAGCTAAATCTGTTTGACTCATACATGGCAAAACATATGTTTAATTATTCATTTATTTATTTTTGTTCATTTTTCTAGTTTCTTTTTTATTATTTCAATTTACGTTTAACTTAAGGAGAGGAGGCGGTACCTGTAGCCTTTGCAAATTCTCTGTTCAGTGGTTCTAATTCCGTTTGATTTCGTGGCACACAGAAGATCAAACAAAAAGTGTACTTTTGCATGGAAAATTTAAAATTGCTTTTTGCTTTGTTTAAAGTTAGAAATTTCTTTAATAAAAAGAAGATAAGAAACTAGTAATAGTCTTGTGCTTTCCCACAAAAAAAAAAATTACAAAGCAGCGTTGGTTTACCGTTACCCAGAGAGGAACAGAGTGTCCTTGATTGGAAAAGCGATAAATTGCTACCAAAATTATCGTTGCGGTCAATACTAATAATTCCTTCTAATTCTTGGTACTAGGCCAACAATTTTGAGGGGAGAAGTATGTCAAATTCATCGGGCCCCACGGCTCGACTGGTCCTTATTTTATTGACAGCGAAAGGATGAAAGGTAAAGTCGACCTCGATGACAGTTGAACCCAGAACGTAAAACCGGAAGAAATACCGCTTAGCAGTTTGTCCTGCATGCTTACGATTCTGCAAGCTCACAGCCTTATTAATAATACTAATAATCCTAATAAAACTAATTGTGCTATAAAATACTAACAGCACTAATAGCGCCAGTGATACTAACGGTGCTAAATAGTTAACTTTTTAAACTTCTGTTGGTTGAGCTATGAAGAGGAAATGTGGGGGAGCAGATTGTTTCTAAAGGTAGTGATGCACTTATGGGGAAAATGATTTAACAAATATTTATAGTGTGCAGTGACACATAGATGATAAGAGGAGAAAGGATGAGCTGAAAGGACCAAGATTCTAGTTGTACACCAGTTGAAATGAAAAAGAACCTTTAAATCAAAGGTAGAAGAGAAAGAGATGGGATATATGTCCGTGTGTGAGTGAAGATTTAACAACGAATTAGATGGTGTTATCTTAGATGTTTGTAATACAGACATCTAAAGTAACAGTTAACCCTGTTGAGTTGCAGTTAATCCGTCCCTGATAAATGGGTAGTATTTTAGGCTAGGACCCTTTTTTCCTTGCCTAAGATCTGCGGGTAATATGAGCGAATTTAATTTCTCATTTTGCCTAGCCTTTGTAACACGGTTTTAGTGACGTAATAGATATATATTCGTCATGTTCCTTGAAAAGAAATGAATATTTAGTATCACATTCAACCTTCACTGAAATATATAACTACAAGGTTATTAGAGAGATACAGAGATTCGTGTTTCTGTGTTCAAATCTAGAGTAACTCATCACAGCGAGATTGATTATAATCAATAACATTTAGAGGGGGATAAACTTTTCTTCTAACTATGGCTTATGGTCTAAGAAAGAATTTCAGCGACGTATCAGGCTAAAATTAGGTTAAAATTTTATGAATATGAACAAATTGTGAGGATGGTTAGTTGACTATTTAATTCAACACTCTCTATGTTCTCAGTTTAAATCCGAGTGGGGTCCCACTGGGCTCCTTATCGTTATGGTCTCGATAAAAATTAAGTGGCATATCGGATTCAATACTATTTCCTCTTCCGCCCCATGCAGATATTGGCCATCTAATGAAAGTAAGAAGACAGTGATATATATATATATATATATATATATATATATGTATGTATAGCAGAATAATTATGAGTATTTATTGGTCAGTTCAATTTATTGTGCCTACGTGACACTTTGGGTTACACAGCTGTTTAGCCCTAAATCAGCGTTGTTGGAGAAGACCTTTACTCAAAAAATGTCCCAGCTGTAACCGATATACCCACTTTTTAAGACAAAAGGATGTGATTTTAAGGAGATTTGGTTGCTATTTATATATTAGGTCGACCGACTGCGTTATGGCTCCGTCGTTAGTTTGCTGGTTAAATTTGGGTTAAGGGCAACAAACTATAAAAATATTTGGGGAATAAATACTATAGGTTAGAGTATGTATTCCAGAAGCCATTAGAGCAGGGGTTCTCAAACTTTTTTTTTTATCTATGAACCCCTTTGATTACTATTTTATTCTAGTGGACCCCGCTCATATATCCATTCGATGTTTAACAACTAGTTTTATAGAAACTTCTTTCAAAATTCCTTTTTTTTTTACACACATTAACTGGTGTTGGTTGAACAATGTAAAATGTTAGAGAAAGAAACCTAGCTGTTTCTTGCAGCACATACATCTAAAGCAAAAGTTTTTAGGGACCCTTAAAATATTATTGTGGATCCCCAATTTACTATTTTGTTGCGTGGACCCCACAAAATCTTATAAGGACCTTCAAGGGCCATATAGACCTTGACTGAGAATCCTGCATCAGAGAATATGTACCGACTGGGAGATGTAGAGATGTGAATAAATAGATTTTCCTGGAGTATTTATCCCAGTGATCAAAGAAGCATCTGTGGTGACTGAATAATGTAAAGATGTGAATAGTTTGTTACGATGGAGCAGGAATTGTTTAATGAAGAACAAACCTTGCTAAAGCAAAATGTTATCTGCTATCAATGTTTTGATATTAATTCCATCATTCTTGATATAGGTTGTAATCTCATCCCTGGTTTTCAAAATGCGAGAAAAGAAGTGAAACTTGTGATTGTAACCCTTCTTTAATTTAACTGAAAAAATACATAGCAAAATAGAAAAACAAAAAAAAAATCACGTATCCAAAAAGTTCTTTCTTTTAACATTGATATGATGTAAAAAGATATGGTAAAAACAGAGTTATTTTTGTCGAAATATAAATCATAAATATGAGAGTTGTCAGCCATCAGGACTTGCCGGAAATATGATAGAAGTGAATACGAAGATACACTGTTTGGATTTTCTTAGCATATTTCCGGTAAGTCCTTCGGTGACGGGGCACGGAATGGCAGAAACGTTAAAGTAACGGACAAAAAAATACCTTAGAGATATCTAGTTACAACACTTTACATCCTGAATTCAACTCTCGTTGAAATTAACTTTACCTTTTACCCTCCAGGGGTCGATAAAATAGAGCTGGCCATGTATCTAAATCAAAAATTATTATTTTTAATGTAGATTAAAGTAGGCTACAGTAATAGTAGAGCATCGAACAGTGTGCCATGCAAGTATTTAGAAATTATTATTGCTTTGCAGTGTTTGTTCCGACTCGATACAATCGGAGTTAAAATCCCGTTTTTCATCCCAGCACCCGGGACGAAATAAAATGCCAGTTAAGTACTGGGTTAATTTAATCGAGTAACTCCCTACCCGATCGTGACTAGCAGAATCGTTAGAGCTTCCGAAAAAAAATACTTTGCGTTATACGTTGCGGGTTTTTGCATTCTGAGTTCAAATTCCAAAGATGTGAACTTTGCATTTCATTCCTTTGGAGTCGACAAAATTACGTAACCGATAAGTATAGTAGTTGATAGTATCACCCTACTGCATCCTCTCAAATATTGCTGGTCTTTGCCCAAATTAGAAACCTTCATTTATTTTGATAAAATAAGTCTCAATCTTGTACTAAATTCTCGTGGTTAAGATGTTAGTTTCGTAACAATGTGGTTCCGGATTCGATCCTACTATGTGGCACCTTTCTCCAAGTGACTTTCACTATAGCCTCAGGTCAACCAAACTGCAACTTAGAGTTGAATTCGGTAAGACTGTGCATATTCACCTAACCTTGTCAACAGAATTAAGGCGAATGGAGGATTAAAGCAATAATTTTACTCTTTATTGCGGCAACTCCATTAAATTCTCAACAGATCTTTAGATTGTTTATATAATTCTCACCAAGTTCTCTGTTTTCCATTTCCTTTTCCCACAAAAAAAAAAATCAGCTGACCTTTTGTCTGTAGCCGGCACTTTCCCACTAACTTTGTTTTCTGTGTTCAATAACTCGAAGCGTTGCACTTTCAGTGTCACCTGATTAGTGTCGACTGACCAGAGGACAACCAGTCGGTGTTGCATAAAAGCGAACTTCAAAATTCACAATGCCTGTCCCCCGATACTAAAGCTGGGAACGGAAAACACTGAGAAGCCACAACCGCAAACTTAATCTTGAATATAAACGTGTGTGTGTGTGTGTGTGTGTGTGTGTGTGCATATGTATGCATATATATATATA
>NC_068989.1:18355605-18356566 GCF_001194135.2 Octopus bimaculoides
ACACACACACACACACACACACACACACACATGAACGAACATGTTATTTGTTTACTAGAGTACCCGAACCGTTAATAATAGCGGAGCCATTCTTGAAAAATGTACATGATGAAAGTTGCTAATGAAAGTATTATGACTTAATAAAAATGCCAAAATAACAGGGAAATAATTAGATTATATTTATCACTCACCAAATATTATACCGGTTTGGTTACTTTTAATATATACAATATGTCGTAGTCAATGATTCACATTTCTGCATTATGTTATTTTCTACGCTAAATGCTCTACCTAACTTCACGAACATTGTATATGCACAGGTATTCAAAACTTCCAAAATATATGCATATTTGCACATGAGTACATGTTCTTACAGATTTCATACATTTTCTGAAGGTTATCAAAGTACCAGAAGCTGCGCGCTTACAACATATTTGACATAGTCCACGCAAAACTACGAACGTACATAATAAACATTATTATTCACTTTCACTACAAAAGTTCCAGAAGAACTTTTTTACACCCCGGCCTTCTTAAATTTCAATTTGTAATTTCAAATTATTTCTGTTTTTTCTTTCTTTTTTGTTACAGATTATAGTTCTTTGTTTCGTTTTTTTTTTAAATAAGCTAATATATAATACTTCTCAATAAGACGAATATAAATAATAATAGTGGAATATTGTGAAGTACAGGAAGTAGAATAATTAATAAAGTAATGGGTGTCAATATGTATAGTGCAATAATATATATTAATGACTCACAGCGTATTGTATATTTTGAATGAGAAAAAAGCGAAATTTAATTAGATCAACAGAATCTATGAACACAGATGTGGCTGTGTGGTAAGAAGCTTGCTTCGCAACCATATGGTTCCGGGTTCAGTACCACTGCGTGGCACGCTGTACAAACATCTCCTACTACAGTCTCGGGCCGACCAAACCCTTTTGAGTGGGCTTGGTAG
>NC_068989.1:18356576-18357151 GCF_001194135.2 Octopus bimaculoides
AAAAACAGCACCATGGCGCAATTCACTCTGCCAGAAATTTGGGAATGCCATGTTATACTGCTTGGCATTCGCACCGTAAGCTCCAATACGAACATTTCAAAGTGTTTGGGTGTCAATCTGAAGACAGTGCAGAGGATTCGGAAAGAGCTGGATAAGTCTAATGGTGATTACAAAGGTACGGCAGCTCGGAAAACTCACTCTGGTCGTTCTGATAAGAAAAGAACTCGTGAATTTGTTGGTGAGATTTACAACGATCCCTCCAAGTCAATCAGGTCCATCGTCAGGGGCATGGAAGTGTCTGAGTTTCATATCAGATAGATAGTGCATGAAGACATTCGGTATTCCTCATACAAGATGAGAAAACGCGAATTTTTATCCCAGGTCATCAAGGACAAGAGGAAAGACCGCGCTACGAAGCTTTTGAACAAACTCAGGCATCCCCCTCCAACCGAACATACCTTGGTTTTTCTCAAACGAGAAAAATTTTGCCAGGATCAGATGATGAACGCACAGAACAACCATTGGCTTGCCGCGTCTCCAAAACTGCGTATTATAAATATATATATATATATATA
>NC_068989.1:18357587-18359168 GCF_001194135.2 Octopus bimaculoides
ATATATATATATATATATATATATACACGTATATTGTCCTTCCAGCTTTCTTTCCACTCAACATCCTACTCCGAAGAAAACAACGCTCGAAACGTCACATCAACTGTTACTGTCTTTGTACATTTGCTATGTGCGCACAATCACAAACACATACAATTGAATACAGATACGCGTGCGCGCACACATACACATATCTCTCCCCACACACACATACACACGCCTACATTTCCTTTATCGTCTGTTATAGGATGCCTGAGCATCTGCCACTGAAATGTTTCTCTAAAGACGCAGTTTTGGAATAGGTGTTTGCAGACGACAAGCCGTTGTCCATGCTTACGTGTTTCCCCTCTTCCCACGAGAGATTGCGTTTGTTGTAACATCTCGTATGGTTCTGCTTTCACAGCAATTTTCCATATTATAGAAGTTTTGTTTTCTCTCTTGTCTTTGAGATACAATTCATGTTGTGATAACAGAGTTACAAAAGCAACCCTGTTTTCTTAGCACGAAATTTTAGCACGAAAAAATAACACGAAGAGCACTACACAAATACTCGATCTTATAGAAATATCAGCCTTATGCCCTTCAAATCAAAAGAATTTTTTGTTGGTCAATGAAATCTTAAGTGTACAGGATGGTCATCGCTGGAAGGCCTTTGGTCGTAAATCCGTTACATCAGGGTTGGCTTGGAAGAAATAATAATAACAACGATTATATATTTTCTAATTGTTATGACGTAGAAGTTAGTTGTATGACTAATGTTGCCAACGTGACAAAGAGAAATAATGAGAATAATCATATCTCTATGGATGATAAGTCCAAACCGCCATCTGAATGCAAGTGTATCAATGTAGTATCGGGTCAACAAAATGCCAAGTCTTGCATAAATGCGCTCGGGCATCAAAATGAAATATTTACACCGTAGTCTCTTGCACATTTTCTCTCCGTTCTTCCCAGTTTCTTGGTACAGTTTTGAAAATCCAGTCTTACGCTCTTCCCTCTTTCTTTTTCTCTGTATTTACATACCGCTCAGATCACCAACATACATCATTTTGCTGTACAATTCTAAATAGTTCACAGACCCCATTTCTTCACCGTTCTCTTTTTCTCTAACCTCTCCGCTTCCCGGCCTGCCATCTGTTCAGAATCTTACAAATCTATCATCTAACATTTTGTATTATTTTTTTCTTCAACCAGAACTTCAACCACTCTTTTCTGCTATATTTTTTATGAATTTATACTTTTTCCCATATCTGTATTTCTCCTTCTTCTTCTTCTTCTTCTTCTTCTTCTTCTTCTTCTTCTTCTTATTATTATTATTATTATTATTATTATTATTATTATTATTATTATTATTATTATTATTATTATTATTATTATTGAGCTGGCAAAATCGTCAGCAAGCCGGGCGAACTGGTTAGCGGTATTTCGTCTGTTTTTACGGTCTGAGTTCAAATTCCGCCGAGGTCGACTTTGCCTTTCGGGGTCGATAAATTAAGCCCCAGTTACGCGATGGGGTCGATGTAATTGACCTATCCCCTCCTCCCTAAATTTCAGGCCTTGTGCCTATAGTAGAAAGGATTA
>NC_068989.1:18359638-18361345 GCF_001194135.2 Octopus bimaculoides
TATATATATATATATATATGTATATATATATATACACACACATATGTTAGGGGATATATATATGTGTGTGTGTGTTTGTATACAGAGTGAGAGAGACAAAGAAAGAGAGAGAGAGAGAAAGAGAGTATCAAACAGTGAAGCGTGTCAAACGAATGACAGAGGAACGATCCCTGTATATGCTGTCCAGTATACTGTTTATTGAAAATGGATGTTTACCTAGCGATCTAAGTTTCAATATATCGCGATCTTCAAGCGAGAAGTGTTATAACTCGTTTTGGTAGTATATTTATATTCGTTGGCGGTGGGAGGGGGTCTATTGTTTGTGTTTGTTAATTGGTTTACTTTTTGCTTCTACTGATTGACTGTTATTTTTCTGCCTCGTCATTTGTTATTTTCATTTCTGATTTGGTATTTATTTTCTTTATATTTGTTGATGAAGGGATGTATTTTAATTTGTTTTATTAGCTTATTTTTATTGCATTATATATATTTTATTGCATTATATATTTACTTAATTTTTGTTGTTAAGTTTGTTTTGGAATGTAACACTGTTTGTAAATATTGATGATAGTATGGTTTTGTAAGTGAAAGTTTTATGGGGTCAAAGTTAAAAAATTTTAATGGCTTTTTTGTTGCTTTTATGTGTGAATTTAAGTGTAAAACCAATTAACGACGTCTTTATTTTGGGAAGAGTTTAGGAGTATCTGATAGTGCGAATGGCATTTCATGGTTGAGTGGCTTTTGCTAATGTTTCGAAGTTTGTTCTGGTCAAGAAGGAAGGATTCTTCAAAAGCTGGAGGGCTTGATACGGCTTGTTGATATTATGTGTTAAACTAATTAAAGATTTTTGTTTATGTCATCGGAGTGAATGTGTTTTTTTTATGATAAATATTTAGGTGCGTTTACTTGTGACAAAAAAGAGAGAGTATGAGAGTGAGTGCACACGCGAAATAAAGTACATCCATAAGAATCTCATCACGATGTACATCCATAAGAATCTCATCACAAATAGTCGACTCAAATTAAACACACAGTACACCATAATAGATAGATATTTCACTCTTTCCAGACTTTTTTTTTTTTTTTGTAAGTTATAGAGGTTTAAAGGTTGATAGTTTTCACCTGGTCAGAAAACAGGATTTGGAAGTTGTCATTTTCTGCGTGACAGAAAGTGTTGTCAACTGTAAACAAATGAATTACTAGCGGAATTCTACTTTACGCTTGCCATATAACCCCTCGTAACTTTTTTTTATTTTTTGGTATTTTCAGAAAATTTTTTCGTATTCTACACATGGAAATTCATACAGTTATGCAAAAACCAAAACAAAAAATTGGGGGTCGTGATTTAAGGCCAATTTAGCTGTTATTTTTAGCACATCTCACCACCACCTCAATGAGTAGAATATGTTTGTCAACACGTGCTTTCTCGCAGACAAAAGAGTTCTCATTTTTGGCTTGTTACTGTAGAAACAGAAATGAATGTATCTGTGGCTTACAACTGGCTAAAATTACCCAAAATTCGCAAACTTTAAAAGCAATTAACTCTTTGTTTGTTGTTTTGTGGGGAAAACGAATTTCATGGCATTGATTAGCATATATGCACCGAATAAGAAATTAATTCGAACAGAACCTGAATAGATTGAAAATTGGCTGCCAAAGAGAAAAGATCCTATCACTTGATTTCTACATACATACATACATATATAT
>NC_068989.1:18361945-18363770 GCF_001194135.2 Octopus bimaculoides
TATATATATATATGTATACACACACACACACACAGATATATATATATATATATATGCACTATGACTAATTAAAAGCAAGCCTTTTACTAAAACGCTAACACGCTCACACAGACATCTCATACGCACACATACACATGCACGCGCGCGCGCAACTTAACCTTAACTTAAGAAACAAGTGTTGAAGAAAACACATTCACGCTTTCTTGTTTGTTTTTGTTAAAATGGAATGCGCTATATACGTCATAGAGAAGTCATTAATTTTTAACGTTTTGGAATTATTGACATAGAAATCTATTCAAATTCGTTATATTCGAGGTTTTGTCTTCACAGAACACAACTAATTTCCACAAACTCACAAGAAAGGGGCTGATCTTTATGGATACAAATGCAAGAAATGCAGTAGACCCATCAGGGACATTTCCTGAAATGCTAAAAGTACTTCATCAAGTGGGACACGCGTTGGTTATTCATATAGTTAATCAGACAGTGCTACAGTAGGATTCGTTCGTAATAGCCGTCATAACAAAGGACATGCTGTAGGAACGCCTATTGTAGTTTGTGTACCGATAAACTGGTTGTTAATTGCTTCTAATATATCTTTGGCAAATTTTCCATAGTATTGCTATTATAACTAATGCAATGTTAACAAATGAAATGGTGGCATAGTCAATGATACGGAGTCTGTTCTGTATGACTGCAACCTAAAGCCTCATAATTTTAAACACTTTGGAAATTCTAATAACATAATTCTCATTTGCTCTCTCCTTGAAACTCCAGTAATCTGCAGCTGTTTTTTTGATATGGTAATAAAATTATTTTTATAGTTCTCCGCAATTAGACTTAGCTTTCAGTATATTGAAAATGTATCAAAATGTGATACATTGTACAGACATATTAAATATCTGAGCGAGTAAATGTGCGTTTGTGAACGTCTATTCGTGAGCGTGCAAGAGTGCATATCTGTGCGCGTGTGCATATATATGTATGTTTGCGTATATCCGTGTGATATATGTGTAATTTAAGCCAGGGAATGAGTGAATGTTCAGAAAAGAAAAAAAGAGAGTAAGAAAGAGAGAGAAACCAAGAGAGAGACGCAGTTAGAATGATAAATGCTATAAAACGTATGTACTGTTACAGGAAATATGTCAGTGTAGAAAGTAGTTTGATGCCGCCACGTGTGCAATGGAAAACAGGTATTTACGATAGCCGATGCCTTTGAAGAGCACACATAACCGGAAAGACGTCAGCTGAGAATTTCCAGATGTTTAGTATTAAGACTCATACATGTATGTGTATGCGCAGAGGCACGTTTGCATGTCTGTCTGTCTCTCTCTGTATTTGTAATACATATTATCTATATATGTGGGTGGGTGGGGCGCGTAAATGTATGTATATATAACAATCAATAATATGTACGAAGAAAATCCTAGCCTTATTTTAGATCACACCTTAGAAATCCAACAATTGCTTCAATTACATTAACATATATATATATATATATAAACAAATAGTAAATGAGTATATGCATATATACGTACAGGTATGTGCATACCGACATCCACCTGTATGTATAGGTACATATCTGGGTACAGGACATTGCAAACAAAACGTAGACGAGAAAACACACAAGCCACATAGAGAACATTCTTCTTCATCAGCTACCCCCGTTTTAACACCGGCGTTTCGAAGAGCTGGGCAGGACACATCGCTAAAACGGCTCTTCCCATGGACCGCAAATTAAATTTGTATACACAAATTAAACCTTGCCATGGAGGAATGTAGTGGCGGACAAAAAACAAGACAGGAATATATATATATATATATA
>NC_068989.1:18364088-18364951 GCF_001194135.2 Octopus bimaculoides
ACACACACATATATACCTGTACACACACATATATACCTATACACACACACATATATATATATACATACATATACAGATACATACACACGCACACACACGCACACACACACACACACACACACACACACACACACACATTGAAAGAAGAGCGAACCATATACGTGTTACCTGGACGAGAAACAAAAACAAAAACTTTAACAACATTTTCTTTGTTTACTTTTTTATTTTTTCTTCTTTTTTTTCTCTGTCTTTCTTCCCTTTTTGCTCTATCACATGAAACTGTAAATGAACAATCTGGTGTGCTTATTTTAATGGCCTACCAATGTATACAGTGCGTTTCTTTGTCCTAGGTGTCAGGAAGACATTGGCAAGAAATGGAAACAGAATATTGAAAGATAATAAAACAATAATAATATGGGCATACTGGGCTTCGGACATTTTAACTCAGTGTCACTTTGATGGTATGCACTGCTCTCTCACTCAATAATAACAATAATAATAATATTTTTTTATTTCTTTATTGCCCACAGGGGGCTAAACATAGAGGGGACAAAGAAAGACAGACAAGGGGATTAAGTCGATTACATCGACCCAGTGCGTAACTGGTACTTATTTAACCGACCCCGAAAGGATGAAAGGCAAAGTCGACCTCGGCACACATCCCACGTAAAGCACTTTCAATGCAGTAAAAATAAGAACATCACAGATCACAGCACATACCCAAGGCACACAGAGCTGCGCTCGGTAGTGCAGTGACAGTATGTGATGAAAGTAAAACTAGTGAATAGCAACAACAACAACAACAACAATAACAACAACAATAATAATAATAATAATAATAGTGGTGTGAATTTGTGAGAGTG
>NC_068989.1:18365270-18367953 GCF_001194135.2 Octopus bimaculoides
TGTGTTGAGAGGAATTCTTTGGGGTTTGAATAATTCACCTTTGGAAACATGGGTGTTTTGTTCATTATCCTTAAAACAAACCTTATTCAGGGACCTTTTAAGCGGGATGGGCTACTCGACCTGAAGAAAATTCTAACTGGGCCCCACCTGCGAGGTCATGCACTGTTTATCTTGATATGAGATCACCATGTCGCGCACATATGGTTGTGATGCATGTGCCTGGTGTACCCTTATCAGACGGGTAGTCATGATGGGTATATTGGGCTTTGTATATTTTACCCCAGTGTCACTTTGATGGCATGCACTGCTCTCTCACTCAATAATAATAATAATAATAATAGTGGTGTGAATTTGTGAGAGTGGTGTGAATTTGTGAGAGTGTAGATAACTGTTTGCAAATACTTTGGAAATTTTTGTTCGTCTTTTCAGGCAAAGCAATATTCTGTTATGACATCATACAATTCGGTTTTTTTTTTGGTTTTTTTTTTTTTTTTTTGGTTTTTTTAAAATTTCACTTCTGATTTATGACTTATACAGAAAGGCAAACATGTCGAAACTTTGCTGTAACGTAAAAAGTTTCTCTAATGACGTAATAATGGCCTGATCTTGTTTATTTTTATTTCATATCTTCGTTGCTGCAGCAGCAGACACCACATTGGAATGATATAGACTGCGTTTTGTCTATAAAATTCAAGACAGCGTTGAGATATTCAAACGACTGGTTATGCTAGATAGACAACAAAGTTAATCTTACGGTCACCAAACATACTTCAAACATTCTACAAAAAATATTTATCACTACATTGTATGATAACAGAGTAAGATTTTCTCTAAGCGTATCCGTACATAAGAGTTTACGAAAACACACATATACACGCATGCAAATGTACACACACTTACGCACACATGTTTATATTTATATGCTCATAAACACACTTCTGAATATGCTTGCATGTATAAACCTGAGCATCTGTGAGTGAGTGAGTGAGTGTATGTGTGTGTGTAAGCGTGTGTGAATTTGTTTATGTATAGTTGGCTAGATGCATATATACATATACGCACACACACGTGAGAGTGTGTGTGTGTGTGTGTGTGTGTGTGTGTGTGTGTGTGTGTGCGTGCCCGCGCGTGTCAGTTCTTGAATCAAACACAGACGAGATAAGAAATTCAAAGAGGTCTCTATAGGAATTAAATACAACTAGAGCAAATAGTTTTAGCAAAGCAGCTCCACTTTCTCTAATTCCTTACAAGCTGATTCTGCAGAAACAAAATGAAGCTGAAAATGCACAGCTCAGCTGAAATAATTATTGTATCCTTTCCACGTATTCTTTTAATCTTTTACTTGTTTCAGTCGTTTGACTACGGCCATGCTGGAGCACCGCCTTAAAGGGTTTTGGTCGAGCAAATCGACCCCCAAGACTTATGCTCAACCGCCAAGTTACGGGTGCATAAACACACTAGTATCAGTTGTCAAGCGATGGCGGGGCACAAACACAGACACACATAAATATACACTCTTCAAAACTTGCCCTAAGAATGAGGTCAAAGTAAAATTACTACCTGCTTTTATAGCAAGTTGATGCAGACGGTTTATCCCGTCCCCCTCCGACTTTTAGTTCATGCAAATGAAAAAACTGCATTATTTATTAGATGACCCTATATGTGTGTGTGTGTGTGTGTGTGTGTGTGTGTGTGTGTGTGTGTGTAAAAAGCAAAATTCATCAAAAGAAGCTGATGGTGTGTGTTTGGTGGTCTGGCGCAGGTGTGATCCATTATGATTTCATTAAACCTGGCGCATCAATCACAGCCGAAGTATACTTCAGCCAACTGAACCAAATGATGCAGAAACTTACAAAAAAACAACAAAAAAACCTAGATTAGTCAACAGATCCACTCCTATTTTAAGACAACGCCAGACCACACATCGCAAAAATGATATTGGCGAAACTACAGGAGTTAGAATTGGAAGTTCTCCAAATTTGAAATTGCTACACAATATCATGTCAGTCATTACACAATTCAGTGATGTAGAAAATAAAATCATATACACACTTATCTAATTTTCAATCGCTGATTATTATCAATCCATAAAAAAGATTTCGTTTAAAGCTATCAACGTTTATCGTATCTGAAATGTTTTTTATGCATTCTGCAAAAATTGCTTCTAACGAGATCAATGGGTCCGGACTTTCTTTCATGCATGTGATATATCAGTGAAATGAAGAAACAAAATGTATTCAATCTGGTAAATATTTCTGACGCAATGTTTTCAGATACGAGTATGTGTATACTATGTATATGTGTATGTTTATGCATGTAAACAGATGTATGTATGTAGACATGTCTTTGTATATGTGTGTGGATACATTTCGTTGCTGTTATGCAAAAGTGTCGTAAGTCCAAAAAGTTGCTTTTTTCAGAAAAAGATAAAAATAGTTTCACCATTTCATTTCATTTTACATTAGCAAAACCGTTGTACTACACTTTAACCATTTTCATATCTACGGTAGATTGACCAAAAGAACCGGCTATTGCAAGCAAAAAGAAATATTGAAAATTTGGACATACAACAGTTTAACATAATAGCAACGATTTATATCTATATCTGTCTCACACACACTCTCTCTCTCTTTCTTTCTCTTATCTTGCTCTCTCTCTCTCTCCCCATATATATATATATATA
>NC_068989.1:18370733-18375206 GCF_001194135.2 Octopus bimaculoides
ATATATATATATATATACATAACAAACTTCCTGCCGCTTAATGTGAATGAACATATACTAAGATAGATAGTAGATCCTCAGTCATTTATCATTTATCATTAGTGAATATATGAATAAATCGACGCAGATATTCCAACGTCATGATGGTTAAATATCTGAGAGCTGCTTCTATGGCAACATCTTTTATTAATCTATTTTGGGAAGAAAAAAAAATAAAGAGAATTGAGATGATGGCCTCTCTCCACTTATTTTTTTCAATGATGCCAATGTTACCAGTAGCAACTATGCTACAATGACTACTACGGGACCCTCTATGTGGTCACTTGACCGGTTAGAAATAGCAACTAAATCGCCCAAATTACACCCTATCGTCCTAAGCTAGGAAAGGCACATCATGTGAGTCTTGATAGAGTACCGGTTCTGGGAGGGTACATTGAAATCGAAGACTAGATTTTTCTGCCCTTTTGCAGAGCCTCGTGCAGCACCATGGGTAAAGCAAACTTAGGAGACTGATGCTATTATTCCTGTCTACATTTCTCTTTCTTTCTCTTTCCACTTTTATGGAGCAAAAAGCATCAAGTGACTCTTTCTGTCTCAAGTATAACAGCCTTAACTCCAGTCATACTGCTTTAATTTATGTACCCACCAACGACGAGGTTTAGTTCCGCTAAGGCCCTGTCCTGTTCGGGGTTTATAAGGATTTTAAAGTCTATATTGACCCCTTCCCGGCCGCGAAATCTTTTTCCCACGAGAGTTCCGGACCCCAGTAATGAACTCATTTGCATGTAGTCAATCAGAGCTCAACTTGACCTTGTCAAGTTAACAAACACACTCTACCAAATAAACTCAAGACCGGTGTTGCAAGTCGATTTTAGAAGGAGACAAGTAATCAGATAAGTTTATATCTATACCTATTATCGGATTTTGTTAGGGCCCCGTATGGTAAAGATGTGGATGGGAAAAATGTGGGTAGAGGGTGATATGCTAGCAACCCTCTCCTCTTACTGTTTTAGAAAGTAAACAACAACACAAATAACTACGCAGAGGCAATAGTTATCTTATCGCCTATCACTTATGCGCTCATAAATTAGTTTGATAGTTGAGCTCTGATTGGCTGTATGCAAATGAGTTCATAACTGGGGTCCAGAACTCTCGTGAGAAAAAAACTTTCGCTTCCCGGCCATATATCATCTTTTGTGATTTCTGCCTTCACAATTTATACTTTAAAGCCAGGGATCAATGTCACAGCCAGTGCCCTTAACTGTTATCCTAGCTGTCATCCTTTGGTTACGTTGGCCTAGATTTTCAGGCATGAGCATACGAAATGCACCATTTTTGCTTACTTTCAGTCTCGAAAACCAATTCTTCTATCGTCGGTGGAAATCACATCCTTCTCTACATTGGCCAGTACCTCTTTCACAGAACGCAATTGAAAAACTCCTCCATCGTTTCAGAAGCACACATAGGATACTTTCCTCTTCTCCTGCTCCTGGATAAGAGTTTCGAGTAAGGAAGCACTAGATTTAATTACATATTTGTGCTCATCATTCCTTTCCCAGTGAGTGGAGCCATATTCAAATTTCTAGTTTCTGACAGTAGAAGAAGAAGAAAAGAATTTTTATTGTTATTTTCTTCATTACAATTTTGGCTAACACTGAGAGTTTCATTGTGCGAGATGTATTTGCAACAGAATATTACATTTCTTTCCCTGCATTTCTTAAAGTACATTTATTATTATTATTATTATTATTATTATTATTATTATTATTATTATTATTATCATCATCATCATCATCATCATCATCATCATCATCATCATCATCATCATCATCATCATCATCATCATCATCATCATCATCATCATCATCATTATTATTATTATTATTATTATTATTGTTATTATTATCATCATTATTATTATTATTATTATTATTATTATTATTATTATCATTATTATTATTATTATTATTGTGGTTGTTGTTGTTGATGTAGTTGTTATTATTATTATTATTATTATTATTATCATTATTATTATTATTATTATTACTATCATCATCATCATCGTTATTACTGGCGTATGCATTGTTAAGCAACCGAATTATAATCTTTTTTCTTCCTTTTTTTTTTTTTTTTCTTAACGGGAAATACCAGTAATTGAGCCTACTACTCCATGAACACAGTTCATGCAAAAAATGCGTTCAGCTATGCGTGTAATCCGATACAGTTCTTGAAATTATACTAGTGATACAAAACACGTTTTTGCCGAAGCAAGAAATAGCAACAAGAACAAGGACTACAACGACGACGACAACAACAACAACAACAACAACAACAACAACAACAACAACAATAATAATAATGATGATTATAATATGAGAAATACCAGGATGTCGCCAGAGAGTCGGGGAGACTATAGAAGACTAAGACAACAATTATTCCTGTAGTAATAAGTGCTCTTGGCACAACACCCAAAATGCTACCTAAAAGACTGAAAGACATTGGAATCGAAAATCGCAAGAATCCTAAGAAAATTCTTGAGATTTGAGGAAACTTGTCACCAAACCTCTAGATAAAATAGCAGCTAACTAAATTAGCATGCACAAGCGTAATAATAATAATAATGATAATAACAATAATAATAATGATAATAATAATAATAATAATAATAATAATAATAATAATAATAATAATAATAATAATAATAATAATAATAATAATAATAATAAAAATCGTGCTAACTGGAACGACTCATGTACTGAGAAGAGCATTATCGCTGTGAAAACAACATCCATTCATGATTTTTTTTTTCTTCTTAAATACACGTTTTACCTGTGAATTTGCGTGTGTAAACTGGGAATGCATACAACGAGTTTCTCTGCCCTAGGTGTACGGAAAACACTCGGCGAGAAATGGAAGAAAATTTGAAGAAAGAAGAAAAAAAAAACATAATAATAATAATAATAACAGTAACAACAATAGTTTCATATTTTAGCACTATGATAGAAATTTAGGGGAAGGGGATTATATTGACCCCAGTGCTCAATGGTTATTTATTTTGTCGACCCCGAGAAGATGAAAGGCAAGATCGATCATTACCATCACAGCATCTATAATACCATCACCGTTGTTTGTTACAACCATTAATCAACTCCGTCCCTCTCAGGCATATCGCACATAAATATCACCAACAACACTACTTCCAGCATCATAAATAACACTACTACCACCACTATCGCCGCCATCGCTTGACATTACCACCAACACTAACCTCACTACTGCTACCAATATAATCACCACCAGTATTGTTGCAGCCATCATTTTGACCACCGAGGTTCTGTGTCACTCCGTTCTCAACCGTTTTTTGCCTATGGACCCCGCTTTAATCCCTATTTTACTCTCCTAGACCCTCGTAGCCATTCGATGCTTTAAAAAATCGTATTGTATTTTTACAATCAAATATGATTAGAAATTGTATAAAATAAACGTTAAAATATTTTGTACAGTTCTATATTTAAGAGATGAGAAATTCTGTTCATTATTTACATTATTTACAATTGTCGGATATTTGTCCTCATCTTGTTCGTTGTTAACACAACGTTTCGGCTGATATAACCCCCAGCCCTCTTCAGGTGTATTGGGGAAATTTCGAACCTGGGTTCTCATCCGTCGAATGTAAATAATGTAAATAATGTACAAAATATTTGTTTTTTTGAAGTATAACCAATTTATGAAACATAAATTCTTAATGACAAAATTTTATATAGACCCCCCCCCCCCCGGGGCATATGGAACCACTGTTCTATGTAATTGCTCGACCTGTTAGAAACAGCAACCAAATTTCCCTTTAAAAGAAGGAAACGATTGAATAATGTAATTTAAGATAAATAGTGGGGGATTTTTTCTTAATTGAATGACCACGACCGGAGTACCTATGATCATAGCTCTGCTTGGTTGAGGCTAGAAATAACATCACCACTACTAAGAACACCAGCGGCACCATTAATACCAGTATTAGTACCACTATGACTAGCACCACAACCAATACCTATTCCCAAAACAAAACACCACCACTACCAACACCGCCATCACCAAACCCCTAAACAAGCACCACCACCACCACCACCAACGTCATGAAATTGCTAAAGTTTTCACTTGTCTTTTCTATCCCTATATATAAAAACCTTAACATGTCTTGACATTGACAAAATGCTGCGGTAAACAGTTTTATGAACACATGGCCTTGGGCGGTAACTCGTATTTGTGGGTGGTAACCAGGCCAGTTACCCGGATTTTCAATTTCAAAAGGAAACTCTCAAAGACTCTATGTGCGTGTGTGTATGTACTATATATATATATATATATATATATATATATGTGTGTGTGTGTGTGTGTGTGTGTGTGTGTGTGTATATATATATATATACACACATATTTATATATGTATAACTTTGTATATGTACATGTATGTGTGCG
>NC_068989.1:18375216-18378970 GCF_001194135.2 Octopus bimaculoides
TATGTGTGTGTATATATATATATATATATATATATATATATATATATATAGGCATGCTTGCATGTATGTACGCATGTATATATGTATGTATGTATGTATGTATACAAACAACTTTATATTGTAACACAAAAAGCAGTGAGTTAGTTCTTGAATAGAGGGTTATTATGTCGGGAAAGTGATGATTAAAGAGTATTTCCTGAGACTGAAAAGAATGCCTCTCTTTAGGATGTAGTTTTAAATATGCTATGTATATGAGATTAACAGCAGGGATCCTTACAGTTTGAGACCTAGCAGTTGTGACGACTTTGCGGTTTTGTGTTGTGCACGCCCCCTTTTTTTAATACTCTCCGAGTCTGGAAGCAGAAATAGAGCTCATAACCTTTGCAGGTCCCCCGAGACTGGTGAGCCTGAATCCTTTAATGCTCCGTTTAAACTGTTGCAGAAAAGACTTGGGAAGAGGGAAGATTCCAGAGAGCCGGTGTTCCACAGAAAAGGAATGGTCATAGTGGTTAGTTCGGAGCCGTGAGATTGAACTCAATACAGGCGACGAGGGAAGATTCCAGAGAGCCGGTGTTCCACGGAAAAGGAATGGTCATAGTGGTTAGTTCGGAGCCGTGAGATTGAACACTCAATACAGGTGACGTGATGTGGTGAGACGTGGGTCAGGAGCACCTGAATGAGGGAATTATGTGACCAACCATTTCAGAGGGTCTGAAACCATTATATGAGCGATAGAAAAGATAGAGAAAAGAGACAGCATACCAGTAGGTTAGAGGCTGCAGAGCGTCTGTTGGTGAGTTAATGCCAATCAGCTGAATGGCCCTTCTCTAGATGTGATCCAGGATGTCTGTGCATAGCAACAGCTTTGTCTCAGATGTAGAAGCAGCAGTCCTTTGTGAGTCTCATTAGAATCTTGAAGAGTGTCAGCAGCTGCTGGGATCTGAAATATTTTCTGGTTCTGAAGAGGTGGATAGTGTCTGAGTCACGATCTTAATTAGGTGAAGAGATAGAAGTCTTTTTTTTTTTCTCATATCCGCGGTGATTGTCTTTGTGCTGTTGAAAGAAACAGAATTAACCTTTTTAGAGAACGCTGTCAAGATCTCTGTTAACAGAGGCAGTAAGACGCAGTACAAGATTGACATGAGATTTGTAGGTAGCATGTAGATGAGGTCTGTGCGTGGAAAGCTAAAGAGTGAAGTGTGGTGCCATTTGTATAAGAGTACTTTTTTATAAGTGATACCAAGTAGTTTATTAAACAACATGACGAAAAACATAGGCGGCATATGCAATCCCTGCTGCAAACCGGATTGATGGTGGAGAGAGACCTCTGCTGGTGCATTGCTACAATGATGTAAGCTAACACGAAACTTGAAATCAAACAGATAAGATACCTATGAAGCTTATAGGCGGGCATCTCAAGTCAGACATGATCGAAACTGGAGGCTTTGCTAGAGTGAAACTGTATCACTTCCATTGAATTCACATGAACGAAAGTCAATTGACGAGTGACAGAGCAGTGGCAGTTTCCTAGTAGATCTACCCCGGAAGGATAGTCACCGAGATGAGAAAGGATGAGAGAGAAATTGAAAAAGAGGTAATATTTTGGAGATGGATACGATGATGGCAAAGTGTTTCCATCATATATGAGTTGTCTCCGTTGTTTAAACGCAGGTCATCCCCAATGGAGAAAACCTATGGTCAAATGCATTCTAGCCACAATCATTGCGTAATTTTAGAAGTAGATCTGATTACATGATCCAGTTATCCTTTCACTTCTTCAGATAACAGAGTTGAATTTGAGAGAGGTTTAGCTATTATTTCTAGCAGGTTGAACAATTACGTAGGAATAGAACCAACAAACAGGCATACAAACAGACAGACATACAGATAGATAGATAGATAGATAGATAGATAGATAGATAGATAGATAGATAGATAGATAGATAGATAGATAGATAGATAGATAGATAGGGGAAGAGCAAGAAAATACCAGGTATTTACATTAAACATAGTAAACCACTCTATCTTACTCAGTTTTTTTTTTAACGAGTGTTACCGAAATTGTCAACGCAGTCCAGAATGTTGAAGAGATAGAAGGAATGTTGTCCCACATACACAACTTCTATCTCAGCGTGTTTCGTGTGAAGTCAGGGAACATAGACCGGTGCTGTGCTAAAGTTTTGATGTGTTATTAATGTGTTTGGTATATGTATATTTGTTCTACCCCAGTGAAACACTGGGGGTAGATATGACAAACTAGTCCCCCTTCCCCCAAATTTGAGGGTTTTTGGATTACTCCGAAAACTGTTGTTAAGAGCAGGCATGTCTGTGTGGCTAAAAAATTCACCTTGCAACGACGGGGTTTTAGGTTCAGTCCCACTGCGTGACACTTTGGGCAAATGCCTTCTACTATAATCCCGGGCTAAACAATGTCTTATGAGTGAAGTTTGTAGATGGAAATTGTCTAGAAGCCCATCGTATATATCCATGTGTGTGTTTTTGCGTTCATGTTTATTCCCTACCACCGCTTATTGATTTGTTTACGTTCCCATAACTTATCGGTTCAGCAAAAGTATCTGATAGGACAAATACCAGTCTAAAAATAAGTATTGTGGCCCATCTGCTCGACTAACTTTTTCCAGACGATACCCCGGCATGGCTGCAGTCCAATGACCGAAACAAGTGAAAGATAGAAGATTCACGAACGCTAATGCCTAAAGTCGACTAACGATGTTTCCGCTATGATGTGACAAATGGTAACGAGTTTATGGTTCCCCACCAATCTATCGTCTTAATGATTAATACTTCATTGTTAAACTCATTCTATTATAATCTTTTACTTGTTTGAGTCATTGAACTGCAGTCATGCTGGAGCACCGCCTTGAAGGGGTTAGTCAAACAAATCGACCCCAGTACTTATTTTTATGTCTAGCTTTGTCTCCTTTTCAGCACCTCAAAGTTACAGGGACGTAAAAAACCAACACCGGTTATCACGCGGTGTTTGGGGATAAACACAAACAAACACACGCATGATCGACAGATTTCCACACAGTTACCGTCAACTAAATTCACTCACAAAGTTCTCTGGCACTGGCACTCCGTCGCTTTCGACGTCGAGGATTCCAGTTGATCCGATCAACGGAACAGCCTGCTCGTGAAATTAACGTGCGAGTGGCTGAGCACTAGATTTGAACATAGAACGTAAAAAAACCGTAACGAAACACCATAAAGCATTTTGCCCGACGCCATAAACGATTATACCAGAAGAAACACTGCATGTGGTTTATAATGTGTGTTTATCATTGCATGTCGAAATGATATCAAGTAAAGAAAGTAGATGATAAAAGTGGATGATTGTTTTTCAAGTGGTTTCTGTAGCTAAGATTTCACAGTGAAAACAGGGAGTCGTCGTAACACTGGGTTTGTTCTTCCCGCTGTTGTTCATCGCTGTTGCTGCAATTGTACTTAATGTGGTTGCTTTTGCTGATGCCGCCATGGCCCGCATTACTGCTGTTCTTAATGCCGCTGATAACGTTATGTGTGCGCGTGTGTCTGTCTGTCTGTGTGTGTGTGTGTGTGTGTGTGTGTGTGTGTGTGTGTGTGTGTACATACTTATACACACACACATACACACACACACACGCACGCGCACACACATACACAATGCTGCTAGTTTTCTTTCAGAACAGTAAGATAAACAGTGAACGATCTAGAATTCTAAAGAATGTAGTTGTAAACAAAACTTATCTGTTGT
>NC_068989.1:18379961-18382389 GCF_001194135.2 Octopus bimaculoides
GCTATTGTCGAGGAACGCATAGTCGAGGAATGCATAGTCGAGGAATGCATAGTCGAGGAATGCATAGTCGAGGAATGCATAGTCGAGGAATGCATAGTCGAGGAATGCATAGTCGAGGAATGCATAGTCGAGGAATGCATACCCCCTTTTGTGAATAATGATCCATAGTTAGTGAAATAGAAACTCTTAGAGGCTCTAGCTGCGTAACAATAGAATCAAGTCTACTTCAAATTGCACCGTTCCATCTATTGAATAACTATTTGATGCTTTCCGCCATCATACTCGCACACAAACACACACGCACGCACGCGCACATACACACACAACGTCGGAGCGTTTTTTTTAAGTGTTTGACCGGCTAGAAATAACAGTCAATTCTCTCTCAAATAAGACCACCTTTTTTTTTTTTTTTTTAAACTTTTATTCACGAAAATGAGCTGTCACCATGGTTCTTTACAGGAACCGCGAAATTGCTGAGTGGGACGCAGAAATGTATCCTCAAAATCAGAAACTATGTCCGAAATCTTGCAGCAGAAATGATTTCGATAACGACATCCAAGGTGCCAGGAATCTATCGAGTAATCCATAACGATTTCCCTCCTATTTACACCCTCAACGATCTTACAGAGGCTTAGTCACACATTACCAATTCATGCACCACTCTCTAAACTACAACGTGGATTCACCTCTTTACCTTGCCCCTTCACTACATACAAGCCTAACACAGAAAATATAAGATAGCTCTAATAACAAAAATCCTTCCACATATATCACCTAACTACCATCAACATCATCCATTTATACACAAAATATTCAACACCACTTGAGAAACAACACAAAATGCTCTCTCCCAAAACTACCTGTAGTTCTGCCAATCCTATGTAATATATTTGAAAGCACTTCCGGAACTGTGAATTATCACAGAACTCTGTTCTCCCGCCCATTTTTTTTTTCATCTCATACCATACGATATTCTCACCTCTCCACAAAATATACAGACAGCTTCAAACATTGATGAAGATCACACATCCGTCCACTATTCTCCAGATACTACTACCCATGCGATCTTGGTTGGGTTGTATGAATAGGGTAAACAATAAGATTGTCTCATCCGGAATAATTTTGATTATAGGCCTGCTCGATCAGACCTAACTTGGGTTCAAATAACAGCATCTTATACAGAAAAGGCAAACGAGGGGTTTGCACTTCTGGTGGAGTAAACAAGTGGGTAAATCAAAACGTAGTCAGCAGAATGGCTTAAACTGGATTTTGGATACCTTTGTATGTAGTAACAATTGCGACATCCAAAAGATGTGAGCAATGACTCCGTAGTAAGTCGTATTTTTGGTTTGTAAAGCAGATCTGTTACTGAAACATCGAGGCTAAAGTATTTTCTGGATCTGAAGAAGAAATGTTGGTTTCAAATTCTGGTACAAAGCCAGCAATTTTGAGGCAACGGGTAAGACTACTACATCCACTCCAGTGCTCAACTGGTACTTATTTCATTGATTCCGAAACAATGAAAGGCTAAGTCGACCTCGGTGAAATTTGAACTCAGAATATAATGACTGATAAAACACCGATGAGGACGATGAGGACGATGAGGACGATGAGGACGATGATGATGATGATGATAAGGAGGAGGAGGAGGAGGAGGAGGACGAGGACGACGACGACGATGACGATGATGATGATGATGATGATGATGATGATGATGATGATGATGATACTGATGATGATGATAATAATGATGACGATGGTGATGATGATGATGGTGATGCTGGTGATGAAGGGACGGGGCAATGATAACGGTAGTGATGTTGGTAGTAGTGACGACGACAACGACGATGGTTATACATTTTACGAAAATGTATTTAATGGTATCGCAAGTGAGATGGTGTTTCTATTGTTATAGGATCATATAAAGAAGTAACAAGAAAAAAAAGCAGTTGAGATTGTTCGCTAATACCAACATGCTTACATCACCAACTACAAGCAACAACAATATCAGCAATAATAATAAGCACAACAACATCAAAAACAAAAAAAAATACAGCAACATCATGAGAAACAACAAACAACAGCATCCAGTTCAACTAAACAATGTATTAGAAACCACACAAGGTCACACAAGTCATTACGTCATAAAGATCTCTGTACTATTTGCTGTATCATAGACTGGAGAAACTTATCTCTAATTCGGTCATAAGGAATAGTCAGAGCCTAGACTAGCATCTGAGGCAATGAGAGAAAAGTTAAATATACACACACAAACACAAGCACACAGATGCACGCGCACGCCGTCTAGTTGCACACTCGTACAGACGTATACACATGTACGTATGTACGTACATATATATGTGTCTGAGTGAGTGTGTGTATATATATATATATATATATATATATATATATATATATATATATATAT
>NC_068989.1:18382652-18384289 GCF_001194135.2 Octopus bimaculoides
TAATTATTGCGGCTTTTTTCTTAATGATCTGAGAATAAACAAAAATTAACTAAAATTAACTAGAAAAAAAATAGATTCCAAAATGATTCAAAGATAAAAAAATTTAAAAAAAGATTCCAAAATTTAAAAACGCAATAAATTCCAAAATTCAAAAACCGGCTGGAACTTAGTTGCCAAACCAATATATATATATGTAAATTTTGTACGACTCTCTTATTCTTTCATTCTTTCATTCTTTCATTCTTTCTTTCTTTCTTTCAGCCCCTTCACACTTACTTCGTTCTTTCCACTCTTCTTTCTTTCGCTTCCCTTCTCTCACTTTTCCCGTCCTTCCTTTCATTCTCACCTTCCCTCCTCTTTCACTTCATTCTATCCATTTTCTTTTTTCTCGTCCCTCCCTCATTCTTCTATCCCTCTATCTCTACCTCTCTCCTCACCTTCCACGTGACCGGTGTTCGGCCAAGTCTGTTCTTTCTTTCTTAGTTCGACTACCACCCGTGGAACATCTATATTCCTGTCATCATCATGCCTGTCATCTTTTATGACCATGCCGTAAAGCTTCACTCCCACACACGCCAGTTTAATTTAATTCGTCCTAGTCGAAAGACACCTGTTGTTAATGTCCTGTTGTTTGCATTTGTATTTGTGTACCATTTCTCCGATTTTTTCGTCCTTGTTTTTGTATACTTTCGCTGCTTTCTTCCAAGGGATCTAGTGCTCTTAGCTTAGATTTTCCTTGGGGCTGGCCAGATTGGAGCAGTCTCGAGTATAACCAGCCGAAACTGCAAAGATAATTTGGAACTCGACTGACGAAAGAAAACTCCGAATGACATGTCCTTGTTTTTTCATGTCCCTTTTTGAATCATCTGTTTGGATCTCTTGTCGCCTGTTGCGTTCTTGTCCCATTTTTTGTATTCTTATATATATATATATATATATATATATATACACAAACATACATATATATATTTGTGAAGGAGGACAACAAACGTCGAAGCATAACAAGAACCTCAAGTCATATACATTATTTTATATTATTCTTAGATTAGATGAGGTCTTACAGCTGTTTCTGGGATATCCCAAGTGATAGGCGAGCTTAGAAGCCTGATAATCCGTTACAGTACTTACCCAGCCTACCTATTCGTTTAGATCACCAGTGAACTAAACCCCCATATTCTGTACAAGTATGTATAATAATTGTTCTATCGTCTTGGCTCAACAGACCTCACCGTTTGTTTTTACTGTCTTGTTCACACTGTCCTGTTCTTGTTAACACTTTCACCCTCCGCAAACATCCCAAATTTTATTTAATTTGCTTTGCGGGAAGGACTGTTCCAGCGAAGTCGCGTATTGTCCTTGCCTTCGAAACGCGGAGTAGATGGAACAAGGACAACTGACGAAGGGATATACTCTTTATGTTGCATGTCTCGTTTCTCTGTTTTGTTTTGTTTTGATTTTTCGTTGTTCGAAAAAAGTTCGTTTTCTGTTTTCGTTTTTATGTTTTCGTTTCTCATTGTGTTTAACGCTTTTTTGATGTCCTGTACCTATATATGCATGTATGTATACATATAGTTGTAGGTATGTACATATATGTATGGATATATGCATACATATATATATATATATATATATATATA
>NC_068989.1:18386347-18389863 GCF_001194135.2 Octopus bimaculoides
CAAGTAAAAGAATAAAAGAATATATAAAGTAAAAGAATAAAAGAATATATATATATATATATTCTTTTATTCTTTTACTTGTTTCAGTCATTTGACTGCGGCCATGCTGGAGCACCGCCTTTAGTCGAATATATCGACCCCAGGACATATTCTTTGTAAGCCTAATACTAAGGATTTTTTAGTCGAAGAAATCGACCCCAGGATGTATTCTTTGTAAACCTTGTACTTATTATATCGGTCACTTTTGCTGAACCGCTAGCTTACTGAGGACGTAAACGCATCAACATCGCTTGTCAAATAATGGTAGAGGACAAACACAAAGACACACACACATAAAAACACGCGCGCGTGAACATACACATACACACACACATACGCACATACACGCACGCACACACACACACACACACACACATATATATATATATATATATATATATATATATATATATATATATATATATATATATATATATATATATATATATATATATATATATATACATATATATATACAGCAGGTTTCTTTCAGTTGCCGTCTACCAAATCCATTCACAAGGCGTCTTACCACACAAACACGTCGGCGCCTATACTAATGACGTTATAAGAATTCAAAGACTTCGAAATCGTGAAATAATTCTTTTGGGGAACGGTGAATCTCGAAGCAAATAAACCCATGAATTACATCCAGTTAATGTTGGGTACATACATACATACATACATACATACATACATACATACATACATACATACATACATGCATGCATAGACAGACAGACAAACAAATAGTTTGTGTGTGCGCACGTACATAGCCGGTTTTATGTTACATCCGTTTCTGCTTAAATAAAAAAACTATACAGCGTCGAGCTCTGCTCTTAGGTGCGGGGGAGCAAAAGCTGTTTTTATGATTGGCGACTTGACAATTAATAACCTGGGGCATGTTGGTAATACTACAATGATTGTACACAGCAAGAAGAAAAAGAAGAACAACAACAACAATAACAACAACAACAATATTAACAATAATAATAATGATAATAGTATACATTGCGTTGTTCTTAATGAGTAAAGCAGAAATGAGTAAAAAGCCGACCTGTCACTAAACGATGTGTGAGAGAAAAAGAAAAAAGACAACTAAGGTTATGTCAACAGAAATAATGAATGAATTTGTTTCAGACAGTCGGAAGTCGAGGAGAAGTTGATAGCTCTGCATTTCTGGAAATCCAATTGTGAAAAATAATGAGAAATATAAATGATCCTTGCAGAGAGCCAGTTACTGGCTGAATTTAATCCTATAGGCAAAGATTCTGTTGTTCACAAGTGCATGACATGAATCAATAAAAAGAAAAGATTTTTTTGAAAAGACGAATGACATTGGAAAGACAACCAGATAACGAGCGAATCTAAGATCAGAGTAGTTGTGCATAGGAGATAAAGTTAATAGCTTTGTGATTTATAATCCCAGAGATTTAGGTAAGCTGGATTGTGTGATGAAGTGGTTCATGTGTATGCGTGCATTGTTTGGTTAGTGGTGGAATAGGGTGTCCGTGATCTTTATAGGGGTTCTTTGACTGTTGAAGGTTAGGGAGGAGAAACCACAGCTGATCAATTGATTTTAGGTCTTAGGTATGTCACGAGGCTTACAGGCTAATTAAGCCAGAGTTTATCCTAGTTTTCATGGCGTATAAACGATCGAGAATACTATAGACTACCCTCCAGCCGTTTCCGGTAATTATTTTTGGCTGAGTGAACTGGAATAACATGAAATCAAGTATTTTACCCGGTCCTGGAATCGAAACAACGACCTTACAATTGTTAGTCCAAAACCCTAAACACAAGGTCACGTGCATCCACAATATCAGTTGTTACAACCCATCCAAATGGGCTTCAGCATAGATTCCGTCGACAGTTTCACGCACAAGACTTAGGTTCCTTTGTTCTTATTGTAGAAGACAAAGATAAGACTGTTGTTTGCATGTTTGTTTGTAAGTTGTTGTTGTTGTTGTTTAATCCGAGATCTGCTTGAAGGGTGTGGCAACTGAAACTATCACATCTAGGACCATATTGTCTAATGTATCTCCTAATTAAGAGAGCAGGATGTAATTTGAGGGATTATCGACAACTATTTCTAGCAGGCCAAGTGATCTCGTAAATTCCCACAGTTAGAAAATATTGTAAACAAGTTTACCCTATTTTTCCCTATTTCGTTTCAGTCGATTCGAACTCACAATTTTGTGTGCTTTAGTAAATCTTCCTTTATTTCAATTATTCCTACCAGAGCCCCCCACCAAGTCACATTTTTTCCTGCAATCATTAAACTGCAGATGTTCACACTCAGCATCAGGAGCATCAACCTCACTAATCTGCAAAGGTCATGAGTGCTGTCCAAATTCTGCCTAACTTAAAAAAAAATAAATACACGATTGCACTGTCTGCACAGACGTTTCTATGGAAATCCAGCAATGTAAAACCAATTGCTATGGAAACAAATATAAAGTCGATATATTGGTTTTTCTCATTTGAGCGGCTGTTTTGGAGGGGAAGAAGTTCTATGGGTGAGAAAGCAGCAAAATTTACTTAACTCACGAAAGGAACATCCATTCATTTCAGTATTGATGCAGAATGTTTGGAGCTGTTCGGAGTTGTTCGGAGTTGTTCGGTGTTGTTTAAATACTGGCTGCGGATATGGTTACGTGATGAAGGAGTTTATTTTGTAACCTTGTGGCTTCTAGTTGGGTTCTTTCCCAATGCGCAGCATCTTGAGCATTTGTCTTCTATTATAGTCTCTGCTGAGACCAAACTACTGTACATAGAATTCCGTAAACGAAAATTGTACCGAAAACTGTGCATAATTGCCAAGCTTCTACTCATGCCATTGTCGCCGCCATCCACTTCAACATCACTGTCACTAATGATTGGCAATGTTGTCATTGTTGGCGATCGTAACACCGTCACTATTGCTATGGACTGTTTGAGTGAGTAGGGTAAAATAGCATGCATTTTTTACCTTTATTATTTTGCTGAATAGGAGAGTCGACAAGCAGACGGCACCGAGCATCGGTTCTACCATAAAACATAGTAACATCAATTATGAAAAAACTCGTGGAACCTCATAAGAAATAATTCAAACGTTTATCGTGCCATTTCATACGAATAAAATAGTAACTTGGGATAGGAATAAAATTTATGCGTATGCAAAATGTGCTGTAAGGGAAACGAATTTTCTCTTTTTTTTTTTCACATATATAACCATGCATGTGTAGCATAAGCGCATATTCCATACAAGTGTAACAGACACATAATTCATACATATATCAATCAAGCACTCAGTATAAAGAAATAAGTTTAAATTTCCAACAATCAGATACTAGTAAATATATATATATATATTACTCTTTTACTCTTTTACTTGTTTCAGTCATTTGACTGTGGCCATACTGGAGCACCGCCTTTTAGTCGAGCAAATCGACCCCGGGACTTATTCTTTGGAAGCCTAGTACTTATTCTTTTTGCCGA
>NC_068989.1:18390434-18392634 GCF_001194135.2 Octopus bimaculoides
TATATATATATATATATATATATATATGAATTTTTCCTGTGACATGGAATTTTGGGACGTGCCAGCAGATGGTTCTTAGACCATTTAGCATGTAATCAAAGTCGGCGATGTAGCTTACAGCTGTTTTTTTTTCGGTACGCGGCATTGAAAAGTCACAACAATGACGAAACATCGACGTCTGTCGCTCCGGGAAGGGACTTGGTGTGAGTTGTCTTGCTTGCTTATGACTTTCAGGTGTTTTTAAACCAGGCGCATTGAGGATATATTCTCTTACACCTAAAACGCCATCAACCCACGAACTAACAACATATACACCTTCTGTGTGTGTGTGTTCGATTTTGTTTATATATGTATATATATCTGTCCCGGGTGTGATTTTAAACTGCATCCAGTTTTGGAGTGCTTATTCGGGAGTTCCAGGATTTTGAAGAGTTTGGAACCACTTCTTAGCCACTATTGTTTTTAGGTCTACTCTCACCTGGGGTAGTAGCTCCCCCTAGGATCTCAACTGTTGGGTAAATAGCAATGTATGCAAGAAATTCTAAGCACAAACCCTTACTGCATTTGTGAATGCCTTGGGAAAAGAAAATGTTATGAGAGACAACTTCGACTGCACATCAAGTCGTGGAGACATCTCCTCCAGCTGGCAACGACACGCATTCCGTGTCCGATTAGGGCTAGAGATGGGAGCGATGACCTCCCCTCGCAAATACTAATCGGACACTGAATGGGTGTCGTTATCCAGCTGGAGGAGATGTCTTCTTGGGGTTATAAACGTCAATAGCACTGTCAATACGACACCACATTTGGTTGGCAATTATATGTTACGATTCCATACTGTTATTGTTTATATCTCGGTCATATGTGTGTATTCATATATATATATATGTGTGTGTGTGTGTGTGTGTGTGTGTGTGTGTAGGTATATAGGTATATACTAGCTGACGCACACACACACATTTACTAACGTACACACAGATAATCACGAATTTAAAATGGTGTATAGTAGACATATGTATGTTTGTATGTATGTATGTATGTATGTATGTATTATGTACTTATACATGCATATATATGAATGTATAAGTATGTGCGTGTCTGTGTGAGTGTGTTTCTTTGCGATGGACAACAGAAGAGTCACATGTCCCTTCTCTCCTTAAAGCTACGTATTCGCCACGCCCACCTTTCTTTCCCTTCCTCTGCATTTTAAAAGTTGCTTATGACAGTTGTATTAACGTTTTCATCCCACTGCCACTCCATATTTGTCGCTTACACAACGCTGTTCACCCCTTCCCTGACATTCACTATGTGACTACATTTCCCTCACATTAACACTCTTTTCACCCTTCTCATTTTATCAAATAATAGCAACCCTCTAGGAGGGCCCATTATACATTTTACTGAAATCCAATTAGCCTATAATTGAACTGGATGTTAGTTTGATATGTATGCAAAGCTTCGTGAAGATTGGTTCACTGGTGTAGGTAGTAAGATGGTAAGAGACAGATCGAGTAAGATGGTGGTAAGATGGTAAGAGACAGGCGAGCTGGCAGAAACGTTAGCACGCCGGGCGAAATGCTTAGCGATATTTCGTCTGCCGCTATGTTCTGAGTTCAAATTTTGCCGAGGTCGACTTTGCCTTTCATCCTTTCGGGGTCGATTAGATAAGTACCAGTTACGCACTGGAGTCGATTAGATAAGTACCAGTTACGCACTGGGGTCGATATAATCGACTCAATCCGTTTGTTTGCCCTTGTTTGTCCCCTCTGTGTGTAGCCCCTTGTGGGTAGTTAAGAAATAAGAGACAGATCGACAAACAGAAATTGCCATTTATGTATAAGATATATACGTATATATATACTAAGTGTGCGTGTGTGTGTGTGTGTGTGCGTGTGTGTATGTGTGTGTGTGCATTTGTGTATGTATGTATGTGTGCATATATATATTATATTATACTCTGTGGGCATTGAAACTTGTCCGTAGGTTTGATAATATGACAGGAAGAAAACTGACCACTTCTGTCTCCCAGTTTCAAGTATTTATATCCGATAGCATATTCGGGCGAGCAATATATGCACAGTAACTAAGACATACGCTGCTGGTAAAAACGCTAAGTTTAGAAACACATATACATACACACTTTTGTGTATGTGTATATGCGCTTGAGTATATATATATATATATATATATATATATATAT
>NC_068989.1:18392787-18397503 GCF_001194135.2 Octopus bimaculoides
AAACTTTAGATATAGGATAAAATCTTTATAAGAATTTATCAAGTAGTCAGTGTGAAAATCATATAAGGGAAAAATTTATAATTATTCCCTTTAAATGTATGTATGTATGTATGTATGTATGTATGTATGTATATACATACATACATTTAGATGTATATGTACATATGTGTGTGTGTAAGTGTGTGTGTGTATGTATATTATATAGAGAGAGACACAGACAGAGTAAGCCAGTATATGGTAAGAAGTTTTTTTCTCAGTCACAGGCTTTCGGGTTCAATACCACTGCGTAGCACGTTGGACAATAATCTTCAACAAATAGCCTTGTGACTGGTCTTGGTAGACGAAAAATGAAACCCGTCGTATACATGTGTGTGTGTGTCTACCACTGCCGCTAGACAGCCGTTGCTGGTTTGTTTACGTCCCGTAAATTAGCGATTCGGCAAGCGTAACCGATAGAATAAATACTAGGCTTAAAAACATAAATACTAGGGACGATTTGCTCAGCTAAACGCTTGAAGGTGGTGCCCCAGCATGGACGCAGTACAATGATCGAAACAAGTAAAAGTTATATACATACATACATACATACATACATACATACACACACACACACGTACGTACATACATACATACATACATACATACATACATACATACATACATACATGCTTACATGCGTAGGAGTTGAATAGAAAAGCGATATCGGTATGTATTTACAATTGTATAAAGTACATATTTCATTTTACGCAACGGCATACAGTAGAACACAGATACACACATCCACTCATACGCACTTAGTTATACTGCTCACATGTGTATATACATGCATACATAAATACATACATACATGCGTACATACATACATACATACATACATACATACATACATACATACATACATACATATATTCATGGGCGTCGCCAGCATAAGACGTGCAGGCGTAGAGGACCGTTTAAAACATATTTTTGAGCCTTCACATTTATACTGACTCCTACAGCTTAAATCATTAACTGGTTTATTTCTCCCATTATAAGAGAAACATCTTTTACCTACCAACGTAGCGTTATTCTGAGCGGATTTTAGAAATATACCTTATAACAGTGGCGGCTCGTGTATAGGTACTGCGGAACTGCAACACCCCCTATTTCCACTCGATATTATCGATAACATTCAAAGTCCTTTTTTTCTTTAATTCTTTCTTTATACTTGTACATTATATAATCCTTAAGCTTAATGTCAGTAGCCATCCCCTAGTTTATGAAAAAAATGCAAAAGTCCTTATTTAGAATTGTGAACTTCACAGTTCTAGCGACGCAGTGTTTGTCTGTTGTGCGCATGCTCACATGTTTGAGATAGGAAGCTGCATGCTAGGGAGAGAGAGCACTGTCGTTCACGCAGTGCCGACCCTTATGTTCTGGTGAAAGGTAGTGTTTCTTTTTGAATCCGCGTGTGTTATGCTTAAAACATGTTTCTATTCATGAATGTGATAAAGTGTAGAATTAGATTATTATCCTGCTTCCAGCTTCAGTGTTGCTGACAGGATTTGAAAAATAGGGCACATCCCTCCTCACCCCTTATTTTGTGATTTGGGGGGAATTTTTTGAAAAACAAGGGGGAATTCGCGGTGATGTTCAGTGAACAAATTAAACACACTACTCGACAGTGGTTAAAACGTGAACCGATCAAGTTTATGTATAGATTTTCTTTTTATATGTCTGTTTCCTTTTACACAATATTAAAACAACGGCTAATTTTTTTCTGAAGCAGCATCCCCACTAATTTTATCTACGAACCGCCACTGACCTTATATCACATGGAATTTCGCTAAAACGATTATGGCTGAAACTAACACCGCCACCACTGACGACGACAGCACAACAACACCAGTAAGCTACCTATGAAGACGTAAGTACTCATCTCAATTTATTTGGACCCTACATCTCGACCAAGATCTACTTTGAAAAAGTCCGTGAAGACCCTTTTATCAGATATATGAATCAACCAACTGACTCGTACATTACAAATACAATCTGTAAGCGGGATAGCACATAGATTTCATATCTGATTTGGACTAGAGCTGCAGTTAAGTTCTGATCTTTGTGAATCTTAAAATGTGCTTTAAGGCCTCCGTTAGATTTGCAGACCTTATGGCATACATGGCATTGAAAGATGTGCACAGATATATAGGCAGACATTTACACATACATATATATGTATGTGTGTATTGTGTATGTGTCTTTATGTTGGTGTTGTGCTTGTCCCCCACCATCGCTTGATGGTTTGCTTACGTTTCTGTAATATAGCGGTTCGGCAAATGAGCCCGATAAAATAAGTACCAGACTTTAAAAATAAGTACTGGGACGATTTGACTAAATCTTTCTGGACGGTGCTCCAGCATGGCCGCAGGCCAATGACTGAAATAACTAAAAAAAATATAAATTAAAAACATGTTACTACTTTTGCACAAATATCCCAGCTATGTTTATTAATCCCAACGAGACAAAATTAAACGCATTCCCAAAGGAAAGAATGCAATTTTCTTATAACGATCGAAAAATTTCTCGCTTCCGAATGCCGCCTCGGGTCAATAGTATTTTAGGAGCGACTGGTATGTAATATAGTGAAGTGTCAAACTCGATGTAGTAAGACTCTTTGAGTCATGTTACTGACGTCACGTATCTAACGTTATAGGTTATGCGACTCCAGTGTTGTGAGAAGACGTCGGAAATACATGCTTGAATTCTTCTTAAGAGGCTGGAATTTACATTATTATTTTTAACGTGTTTCAAATCACTGAATCTTGGCCATGCTGCAGCACCACCTTGAAAGCTTCAGTCGAGTAATTCGATCCCAGCACCTTTCTTTTAGGCCTGATACTTATTCCATTGTTCCTTTTTTTTTTTCCGAGGCGGCATAAATAAACCAACACTGTTTGTCAAGCGATGGTGGGAGACAAACACATACACATACATACATACACACACACACACACACACATATATATATATATATATATATATATATATATATATATGTGTGTGTGTGTGTGTGTGTGTGTGTGTGTGTGTGTGTGTGTGTGTGTGTGTGTGTGTGTGTGTGTGTGTGTATGTATGCATGTATGTATGTATGTGTGCGAGTATATTCTTTTTTTTCTCTCTTTTTAATTTAGAGTAAATTTTGACCGGCCACCTACTTGGTGGTAGGACCTTGAAGGAAAGTATCTTGTTTTACCCGTCCTCCTATAAATCTTATGAAGAATATTGCAGATTTTTGTAGTCCCAGATATCGCGATCATTTATAGCGTATTAATTAAGGATTTACATTCTCTCCCCAAGATTCCAAATTCAGCCATACTTTGCTCCAGATGAGTTGACATGTATCCTGTTGCTCCACTGACAATGGATACGAAGCTAAAAGTGTACCTTGGGTACTGAGTTTGTAAACTCCTTAACAATGTTCCATAGATGTCCTCTTTCTCTTGTATTTTTCTAACCACATTCGTGTCCAGAGGGCATGTTTATATGTATGTATGTATGTATGTATGTATGTATACATGCATGTATGTATGTATGTATGTATGTATGTATGTGTACATAACGAGTTTCTTTTAATTTCCATCTACCAAATCCACTCACGAGACTTTAGTTAGTCTGTGTCTATATTAAAAGACATGTCACTTAGTGGGACTGAACCCGGAACTTCTTACCATACAACTACACTGCACCTTTATTATTGAACATTTACACAGAACAATTTCTGTGGGTTTTTTTTATCGTTGAAAACATAAATTCATAAGTGTGGACAGACTCTCTAATGATTTATATCTACATCAAAATTGTCAAAGCATTAAAGGGGTCTTATGATACAAAAATCTACAATAAGATTCAGTTTTCCCATTCGTTTGGTTATTTAGATGTAAAAAGAGAGTGGTGGGGCCATAGCCGTTATAGATCATCACACACTGTTAATCTTGATGTAGGTGTTTGTATATGGACACAGATAGAAGTGGTGATTAAAGTTCTTAGAAGGAAGTAGTGAGCAAAGTGCTTCGTGAGATTTGAAAATGAGACGCAATAAGGGTGACGAGAGAGAAAATGGCAGATGCAGCCTGTGGGTTTGAGTTCAAGTAGTACGCAAGTAGTACGCAAGTAGTACGCAAGTAGTACGCAAGTAGCACGCAAGCAGAGACAAAGGGAAGAGACATTGCGTATGTCAGTCAGAAGTTGTAGCGTGTTAGGTTGAAACTTTGCCAATCAACCAGACGTTGTCTAGAAATGTTTGAAGGTGTGGCAGTAACACTGTCCCATAACACGCGCGCGCTCACAGATATCTATGCATGTATGTATGTACGTATCTATGTGCAAATATATGTGTGTCTGTCTGTGTGTGTGTGTGTTGTTGGATTTCGGGACGGGCATTTTTTTTTTTTTTTGCCAAATAAACACACGTACTAGTATTAGTTCTATTAGTATTACACATATTAGTTCTTCACTCGTTTATTACGGTTCTTATTTTAACTCATGTCCATCGTCCGGAAATCTTTCGTCACACACCCGTAACCTCATCAGCGACACTTTCCGTCCTCATGTGTGCTCCTTTTCCACTTAGTTCATTATATTCTTCTCTGATGTGTATCTTTATATGCGCATGCGTTTGCGTCTGTATTTGTATGCGTGCGTGCGTTTGCAATACAAATTCATAAAGATATTGTATAT
>NC_068989.1:18398136-18405356 GCF_001194135.2 Octopus bimaculoides
GTGTGTGTGTGTGTGTGTGTGTGTGTGTGTGTGTGTGTGTGTGTGTGTGACTCTCGTGTTTTGTTGAAGTTTATCAAGTGATCAAGAGTGGTGTTTTTCAGTGTTTCCTAATCCTGTAGGGGAGGCCTGCTTTGAGAATAGAGTTCTGATTATGTAGCCACCGTGAAAGATGACTACAAATTATGAGTTCTGGCAAGGAATCGATAATCAAAAGCTATTGTCAGAATACATTCAATTTCTCCGCGCAGAAACTCTGAAAGACACTGTGAGAGGAAATACATTTAGTACCGAGATACTTTAATATTAGAAACTGAATTTTTTGCGCAATCTCGGAATTATATTTAGCAACGATACCATTCTTCGGTGCCAAGACTGCTAAGCGGGTAACAACCTTCAGGTAAATGACGATCTTGATCTTAAGAACATTTATGTAAAAACAAAGTGAGTCATGATGAATTTGCCTGAAATATATTTATTCTCTGCCGATCTAACTGCTATTCCTAGTTTTTGGCCATCTTTAGCGTCAAGCCCACCAACAAACTGGAAGAAATCCAGTAAGCATTTGCGAACCAAAATTACATTTTTTAAGTACTGAGTTCGATCAAAAAGCCTAACGATTCTAGCAAAAATGGAAAGGATAAACTATTATTAAAATTTAGATCTTAATGCGACTACAACCAGATTTGGAATTATATATAAAACGTAGCTATTTCAAAATTACGCCGACATCTTAATTGCTAGTTTAGAGACGCATGGCTCAGTGGTTAGAGAGGGTCGGGCTCACAGTCATGAGGTAGTGAGTTCGGTTCCCGGATCGGGTTGTATGTCGAGTTCTTGAGCAAGACATTTTATTCCACGTTTCCTCTAGTTCACTCAGCTGTAGAGATGAGTTGCGACATTACTGGTGCCAAGCTGTGTCGGCCTTTGCCTTTCCCTTGGATAACATCAGTGGCGTGAAAAGGGGAGGCTGGTATCCATGAACAACTTTGCCTAGACTTGGGCTTTGAAGGGTAACTTTCTAGGTGCAATCCTATGGTCATTCATGATAGAAGCGGATCTTTACCCTTTTAGTTTAGAGACATTTTTGGCGTCACACAGGACCGAAAATATTATGATTCCAAGTATCAATACTTCGAAAACTCCTTAAGAATAGAATCAGAAACATTCGAATCAGATTAGATTACAAGTGGTTTTACTTTAAGAATATTAATAGGGCTTCGCGAGTGAATGGTGTCTACTGTCATAATCAACAAAATTATATATGTAGTGGTTTTAGGTCTATGTCAGTGTGCTTGTGTAATCATACATATAACTCTATCTTTTACTTGTTTCAGTCATTGGACTGCAGTCATGCGGGCCACTGCCCTGAAAGGTTTTAGTCGAACGAATCAATTTCAGCATTTATTTTTCTTAAGCCTGGTACTTATTTTATCGGTCTTTTTTTTTTTTTGAAGGAGCGCAAACAAACCATCATCGGTTGTCAAGCAGTGGCGGAGGGGGATAAACACAAAGACACGTACACAGATTTAAACATATATTCGTATGTGTGTGTGTGTGCGCGCGAGTCTATGTATGTACATGTGTGTGTGTGTGTGCGCGCAAGTGTATACTACAGGCTTCTTTCAGTTTCCGTCTAGCAAATCCACTCACAAGGCTTTGTTCGGCCCAGGTCTATAATAAAAGACGCCCAACATTCCACACAGTAGGACTGAACCCGTGTTGAGAAACAGACTTCTTACCACACACCCATGGATGGATGGATGGATGGATGGATGGATGGATGGAAAAGCATACTCTCTATGTTTTTGTTCGAGATATATTCAAATTCTTCTTCAGAGAATCCAAACCGATCGTTAACAAAGTAAGAAGACATGACACTTTTGTTTAAGTGAAGATAGTCCCAGGAATTTGTAAATATGTGGGTGAGTTAGTGTGTGCATACATGTAGATATTTGTGTAGTTATACCTGTACCCATGTAATGGTTGAGCATACCTAGAACACGAGTGTTACTCTGTGTGTGTGTGTGTGTGTGTGTAATTACGTATATGCCATTTGCATACGTGTGATTGTGTGTTATATATTCATTCCAGGAAGCTAAAATAGAGATTCTTTTTGTTTTACAAATCTTCACTCGTTTGTACCACTCTCTGATCAATTGGGTCTGGAGGATTGTGATTACTTTACTTTTTATTTCTTGGAAAACGCCAGCATTTTCAGGCTTTTATGAAAATCTGTTATTACATAACCTGGTGCGCCGATGATGATAGATACGAATGAAAAAAATCTATCACCTGAAAGCAAGAACAAGTTCTTCATTACTTTACCACAGATCACTTTTTTCACAACTTTAGACGAATCGCTCACATCATCTGGGCAGCTAGACTTAACAATAGAGAATGACTTCATTCCCTCGACCTGATGGTGTTCGCATCAGATTGGTGTTTTTATTGGAACATCCCATCACTGTTCTTCGTTTTTCAAGTTATGGATTCATTCTGGTTCTAGACTGGTTCTAACACCGTCAGATCAATCTTTTCTGATAGCTGTAAATAATTTTAGCAACACTGTCATGTCACATGGAAGGCGATGATGTAGGTCAGTGATTCTCTGCTACTGTTTTTCCCTATGGACCCTTTTGATTCATATTTTAATCTACTGGTCCTCCATAGACATTTGATGTTTAACCCTTTTGAGACACACGATGGTTTGATATGTGTAGCCAAAAGAACAATTTTTTTTTTTGCGATACAACTACTGGAGAACGATCTCTGATTAGCTATTACACTTCAAAACCAACCATTCCCAACATTTGTTCCATCGGGAAGAATGGATCAGCCTCAAAGTTCTTTCAGCTTGGGCCGATCAATCGGCCTGAGTGTCCCAAGAGGGTTAAAAAATCTTATTATATTTTTATAATTCATTATTATTAGGAATTGTATATATAATTGCTAAAATAATTGCGTATTGTAGAAGTATAACCAATTTATTGGACATAATTTTTAACAACTAAATCTTATATGGATCCCTAAGTGAGCCTGGTTGAGGACCACTGATGTAGGTGATATCTTCCATTCTTGTATGAGCCAAATGGACATTACCATCACACGGTGGAAATCTAGAGACATCTATATCTCTTTTAATGAGCAGGTATCTAGCAGGTCTGTCCTTTTTCAGAATAACGAAAGCGAATACGACTTGGTGGAATGGAATATGTGTCTGTCTCAGTATCACAAGCACAAAAGTGACCACTCCTCTTGTCAATGTTATTTTTATCCTCTAGTTTGCGGGATATGAATCAATGCATAACTTTCTGCCATTTGATGAATAAGTCTCTGCTTATGTAAGTTAGTCTTGCTACCCTTGGATCATTTGGAGTGACTGTATTCTCAGAAAACCTGTTTAGGAGTTCTAAACGACTCTGAAGTTGTTATTTTTCACTACTGAATATATACATAGGGTCTACTCATTTCTCCCTTTACCGCTCAGCAGGTACTGTCACAGTTTACAATAGATACTGAGTGATAAAGCTAGTACAAACAGTCTTTGTTATCTTATATCTCTCCTATTGTTCTCTCTAACAGAAATCCTATTAACCTTATCGTTGATATGATTACAAGAGATGATTAACATCATTCTGGTCTTTATGTCTAAGTTGAGAATTTCTAAGTTGAGTGTTTAATCTAGTATTTTGATTGTTAGTACTTGTACTGCACTTCAAAAGTGTTATTAAATGCCGATAGTCTGTTGAAGTCCTCCTTCGTCGTTCTAACTATACTTACACAGCAGCGTATCCAACAATATACTCAATTCCGAGATACTTGTAGCATTTTTCATTGTTAATGGGAAATATTCCATTGATATAGGTACTCCTCATTTTAACAATAGTCTTTCCTCGATCGACTACTCAGTATGAACACTTATCCCAATCATTCTCTATTTCTGTGTCTCATGGGAATATTGTGGCCAGCTCTAGTGTCTCATGGCGTGAATATTACCCGAATACATCCCGACGTAATAAAAAAAGATGTAGCATTTTTTTCACTCCTCCGCATATACAAGAATGAAGCCTTTGCATTTCCTCAACAAGACTAACATTACATCTCTCGTCTCCAAACTTCAGACATTCTGAAGGTGGGAAGTATTTGATGGTATGGTTTTTCATGCTGCTATATACTGTCTGTGAGTTTAATGCAAACTGACGAATAATCGTACTTCGCTTTTGTAATTTCTTACGATAAGACATACCGCTCGTAGTTTATGCTTAAAGTTTCAAGACATTGAACGTTCAGTACTGCTCGTCGGCAGTTCTCGTAGATTTTGGAGAGTCTCGCATAAAGGCAGCGCTCTGAGATCAAATCCCGTCATATTCAATTTAGATTTTCATTATTTTCGAGGTCGATGATAGGAAAAAAGTTACTAATCTAGAGCAGCGGATTGATTGACTTGTAAGAGCGTCAGACTAGCTGCGTTGTCGTAGTATCTGTACATTCTGAGTCTCAAATTGTGCCCTATCACAGAAAAACGGTGATACTTATGTCGGGAGTTGCAACCGACAGATAGTATTAGCAATTTGAAAAACCAATGGAAATATATTTTGCTTGGTTCGATCTGAAAATTGACTGCCTCCACTACTACCAGCAACAACACCACCACCATCACCACCATCACCACCATCACCACCGCCATTACCACCAACATCATTAAGTCACTGATGGTGGTTTGTGAATTGGTTATTCACTGTGCATCCAATAATTGTATCCAATAGTTCGACGTTTTTGCTATAGTTAGTGATGTACTTTTGTAAAAAAAAGAAATCCATTTTGATCGTGTATTATCATTTCGATTCATCTCTGCTACTCCCATCTCTTGGCAAATAGTAACTGCAACACAATACAAACAGACATTCAATATCCAAAAACTAGTTTCCTTGTGTGTCGGCTGATTTTCATCAACTTGATCGATCATTAATTAAGTCAGTAGATTTTGTTTATCGATCCTGTGTTATGATCATTCTTCTCAGTTAGTGATTTGTTGATGTAAACAATGAAGTTAATCTTAAATATTAATGCGAGACATGTTTCGTTAGTGTGTCCGTGTATGGTGGCAGTCCCATCTCCGTGTTATTGTCAGCATTTTTGCTTTGGTCGTAGTTCCTTTTTATAGAAAATGTTCTCGAAGACATAAATTACAGGGCTAGTTATATTGTTGTTTACTGTGCATTTCTGAAGCTTCCCAATAAACGTGGGTTGTTGATGCTAAGGGTTCACACTGAAATGTTAGTAAATTGAATGATTTACATTCCAGTAATTCTTCATCGCTTTCGTGTAACTGATTGAAGGATGTTCCGTAGGCTTTTGTACAAGTTAGACAAGGCTTTAGTCAATTCCCCGGAAATTCTTAGCAATTCCGAAACCTGCGATTATTGTCCTCAATTTCCTGTATATGTATATATGTTGTTGTTGTTTTTTTTTTTGGTTTCTTTTTATTTCGTATTAAGTTTGACCAGCCACCTGCTTGATGGCTTGGTTGTGAAAGAAAGCATCTTGTTTTGTTCATTTAACGGCGGTGCATCAGCATGGCCGCAGCTCTGAGCTGAAACTACAGAAAAAAAAACCTTTAAATTTTTGGAAGGTCTTGCAGATTAAAGAGAATCATGAAGATTATTACTGTCCCAGCCATCGTAATCATTTATAGCGTATGAATTAAGGATCTGCATTTTCTCCAACAACCCAAGTTCAACCATGTTTTGATCTAGGCGGGTCCGTACGTATTCTTTTGGTCCGATGATAATAGATATGAAGCTGAAAGTGTATCTTGGGTAACTCCTTATCAATGGTTCGTAGACTTGCGTATATACGTATATATATATATGTATGTATGTATGTATGCATGTATGTATACATGTATGCATATGAGTGTTCGTGTGTTAGAATGGTGGCAGCTGATGAAGGAAATGTTCTCTATGTGGCCTGTGTGTTTTCTGTACTCTGTTTATGTTCTGTTTTTCATTTTGTCCACGTTTTTTTTGTAACGTCCTGTACCCAGATATGCATCTATATATACATGTAGATGTAGGTATGTACATACATGTACGTATATATGCATATACTCACATATTATTTGTATGTATATATGTATATATTTGTGTATGTGTGTACGTAAGCGTATTTATATATAAATTCATACATATGTATGTATATATATAAGTATATATGCGTTTGTATGTGTGTAAGTATATAATCATGTATATATAAATAAGTAGGTCGGTTAATATGTAGTTTGTTGTGTTAGACATGTATGTGATGGTGCGAGAGATAAATTACACCTAGTTTTACTCACACACGGTTGTAATATGACTCCCTTAACTGAAGGAAAACCTGACATGAAATACACAAATGAAGGATTCCTTGAACAACAACAACATCAACAGCGACATCAATAAAAGTATCACCACCGCTAATACCACCACCACCACTACCACCGTTGACTCCGCCACCCTAACATCAACAACAGCAACAAAGAAGGACAACTAATGTATAGCTCTATCACTTAACTACAAAGATATCAAATTCCATCATACTGGTTCGGAAACTGTATTCTCGATCGTTCAGGCCTCACACAGAAAAAGTAATTTCCTGCCCACCCACCATCATATAGATAGTCTCTCTTTAGGAATTTCTTTTTTTCACTTCTTGTAATATAGGAAACCAAATTTCTAGGCGCTTCCTTAACAAAACACCATAACACCCAACACACTAGGTTTGTCATTTATTCTCTTTTGGAATGTAAAATAAGCATTGTTGTATTACAACGGCTGACTGGAGAATGTGATGGTTTCTCAGTTCGGATGGAGTATCACGTTTTATCATCCTGTCAAGACTAAGAGAGATAAATATAGTAAATAAATAAATGAATGGAAATAAAAAATATATAAATAATTATATTTTAAAAAAAAACAGTAATTTTGATTCGTGGTTGTTTTAGTGCTGTTGTATTAGTTTCTTGTTTCAGTAATTTTTTTAGCGTTCTTTTTTTTTTTTTTCATTTTGTGACGAAAATGTTTTTCTCATACACAATATAGGAACAGACACAGAAAATATACGTACCATATACACATACATAGACGGCTGTACACACATTCTTACAAACATACATACATTCATTCAAACATATATATATACATACGTATATATATATATATACATATATATATATACAT
>NC_068989.1:18405456-18410803 GCF_001194135.2 Octopus bimaculoides
ATATATATGCATACGTATATATATATATATATATATATGTAGCAGTAGCCTAGAGTGTCTGGGAACCGCTAATTAAGATAACAATAACAGTCTGATAATATCCGTGATTATAATAAATTGCTTCCTCAGTATAGATGTGTGTGTGTGTGTCTTATTCTGTAATCTAGTTGATAAAATGTACATAAATCAAGGAAGAAAGCTGCACGCATACACACACGCCCGCGTGCAGACCCAATGCAATATAAATTAATTAATACTGTAGAATAATATGAGTATTTGGCTTTATCGTCCAAATACGCACAAGCAGACAGGTTATATATTTTCTGTGTTTCTTTATCAGTCAATAATATCCAGGAATAAATTCTCTGATGCTATACGTCTGATAAATGCGAGTAAAATTACATGCACACAGTAGAGGATCCGAAATAATTAATTCTTTATATAAATTTATCTCTACTCTCCTTTGTAAAATACGTCTGGCGTTATAGCTTCTTTTGATAGGGCATATGATTCATAGAATTAAAGTTACACAATTGAACTATATTGGATCTCATCCACCTCCTTTAGTTAAATAGTTTATATATACATACATACATACATACATACACACACATATATATATATATATATATATATATATATATATATATATATATATATATGCGTAAATGTAGAACGATGAAATGCGTGCTCAACACCGCATTGGTGGATAAACAATTTCTTTATTCGTGAATTAAGGCTACCATTGGTTTCATGTTGAGAAGAGCAGGAAAATATCCAAGTATCTTAACAATTTTCCAGCCAATCGCATGGAGAAATGGTGGTGGACATGATGGTGGTGGACATGATGCACCACATGTGCTATATAATTAATGTTACGTGCCCTTTTACCCACGAATAGTCAAAAGGAAAGCAAAAAATAGATATATACAATCCTTTTAAATACGAAATAGCCTAGCTTTGGAAAATAAAGACGGTGACGATAGTACAAATTATTGTAGGGTCCAAGAAAACAGTATTAGAAGGCATCAAGAGGAATACAAAGGAAATCGGAATGGGGAGACCAATAGAACTGTTACAAAAGTTTTGCCTCCTTGGCATGGTCAGAACAATCAGAAAAGTATTAGATAGTTGAAAAGAAGAGATAGCATGGTACCGTAGGCTGCAGGCAGCAATTCCGCTACGCATGCAAGACTCCAGGAGTTCCAACAAAACATGAGTTAATAATAATAATAATAATAATAATAATAATAATAATAATAATAATAATAGACCAGATATAGATGTCAAAGATCATGAAGGAAAAAAAGGCTTTCTAATTGATGTATCAATACCAGCAGATGACAACGTTTCCCTTAAAGAAATGGAGAAACTTTCAAAATACAAAGACCTGGAAATAGAGGTAACTCGAATGTGGAATCTAAACACAGAAACAATTCCTATCATAGTAGGTGTCTTAGGTATAATAAAAAAATATTCAGACAAATACATAGCAAAAACACCAGGGTTGACAAGTATATATCACATACAAAAAATAGCACTACTAGGCACCGCACACATCCTACATAAAACACTTTCAATACAGTAAAAATGAGAGCATCTCAACAAACCACAGCACACACCCAAGGCACACAGTGCTGCGCTCGGTAGTGAAGTGAAAGCACGTTATAAAAATAAAACTACTGAATGATAACGATAATATCATAATGAACACGGGTTACAAGCTGTGATGGTGAATGATAAATACAGGTTTTTATAACATTTCCCCATGAGACTGACCATTCAATTGAAGTAAGGAGATTAAATATGAGTGTAGAGGCATAAAACGAACAAGTGTAAGATCAGAGTTTTTGTAATGCCATATGATAATTGAGTGGATATACAAGACATTGAGAAAAATAAGTAATTTGAGGACCTAGTCAGAAAGATGAAGAGATTGCGGAAGCCGAAGATGTTAATAGTTCCTGTGATAATTAGTGCACTTGGCACAGACACCAAAACTACTAACTAAGAGGCTGAATAATATTGGAATTGAGACACGTATTGTTGACCTGTGAAAGAGTACCATCCTGTTTTCTGCAAGAATCCTATGAAAGATTGTTTTGAGACTTGTCGTCACCAAACTTCGAAACAACATCCCTGCTAACTAAAGTAACATGCAATAGCTTAACAATAATAATAATAATAATGATGATGATGATGATGATGATGATGATTAATAATAATAGAGGCAAGAAAGATTATCAGAAAGGTTTTGAGCACTTGAAAGATTATTGAAAGCTTGTGAATATCTAAAGGTTACAGGTAGTAACATGCTACCCACATAAATTCAACAAGGACTAAAAGCAAACCCGAGTCAAATCGAATAATAATAATAATAATAATAATAATAATAATAATAATAATAATAATAGCAACAGCAGCAACAACAACAACAACAATATCAATAATAATAACAACACCACCAACAACAATTTATTGGTCACGTGGGCTGAAAAACAGGGATAATTTGCTTCGTTCTCTCAGTTTTGTTTTTTAATCACATTTTCGTTTATGATTGAAAAAGTTGTCAAATTACCACACCAAGGTATTTATTCATTTGGAATAAGTTTACCTGTTGTATGTTTTAGCTTCTTACAAACAAAATAAGGTTTTCTTTAGACCGCATGAGATTTTCACTGGATGGATTCTGCCTTAGTAAAAACATTTAATTAAACACGCAAAATTCAGATACTTATGTAAAATTATAAAACAGAACACAACACAAAGAAGAACATTAATACATGCAAAGTTCAAAATAATTCAAGCGTAAACTTTATTTAAACGGTATAAGAAAGAGTGTCAGTTTTGCTTCGGTCGCTAGTCAAAAGTAACTGATTCATTTAGGTTGAATTCCGAAAAAGCAAAGCACTTGGGAGAGGCATATTACAATGGACAATGCTTCCTTTACGTCGGGAAATATCGAGGAATTCGCATAGAAGAGAGTAACACACATGTCCTGTGTACAACAGAGGGAGTTTCCATATGCCCACAAAAAGAACAGTTGAGAGAAGCACTGGCCACTATTTAAAGAGATGTCATTTTCATCGACCGGGATGGAGTAATATGGAGGTGTGAAGACGAAAGATCGAGGTGGTATGTCCACATGGTCGTACCACCTATATGTGAGATGGCAGAGCACAAAGATCACAGTTATGGACATTGATTCGGACATTGGATCTTGATTTTTCGTCACCTTCGTTGTACAGTATTGGTAGGTTGAGAGCCAAGGTTATCCAAAGGCGACGTCTGTTCGGTTGACTCTTGTTGGATCCATTAGTCCGACATTTCTATGACTGATGAAACACAACGATATCGAAACACCGGGTGTCACAGAGTCCTCTTACACTAATTAATTATGTTATGAGCACACATTCGTCTTAAAGAAGTTGTTCTCCTATAGCATAACAGTTATTACACTGTGTAACGCGATTTTTGTCCTTGGGTAGCAACTGTAATTTCTTATTTGCTTACCCCTAGAAAGAATGGAAAATGGTTAATATTTCATTCAAACTTTGCTTTTGTTACATTTATCTAAACCCCAAAGAATCCTTCTCAACACATAGCTATGATGCTCCCCCATTACTCCTGCTCATGATCTGAAATGCGCATATTGTCAGCCACTAAAAGACATACTCAAGTGGCTAAGATCACGTAACTGACAAGTAAATATGTGGTATTGAGCAGGACGTTTTCTATAACGATATTTCTGCTTCAGCAACTCAGCGCTATATCTGTCTGAAATGTAATAGAAAATAGGTTAGCTTCAAAACATTGAGTCTACGTCACAAAAACAAAGGTTGAAGGGAATAGTAGTCGTTTCCTTTGGTTTCTCGACAGAATCAGATAGAAAATAACACTTACTGACCAAAAACAAAAAAATATATATATAGAAATTTTGTATTATATAGATATATATAACATCATGTGTTGAATCTGACACTTCGATTAAGATACCCTTCTTTTCCTGGTGGTCTTTAACAGTAATGTCTATTAAATTCACATTGACAACCCTGTGCGTGTCTGAAATGGCAGAGGCAACGACATACATATAAGCACCCGTCTCTGTGAAAATACAAGTCCAATGTTTAACATCGTTTTACTTTGAAAATATTTAGAAGGAAGTGAATAAGTGAATTCATTGACTTTATTTATTACGCACACAGGGAAAATGTAAAATGTCGGGTTTAAATGTCATTATTATTTTTATTGTTTTCTCTTTATCACAGATTTTGTTGGAGCTCCTGCAGTTTTGAATGCGTAGCGGGCTTACTACCTGCAGCCTACGGTACTATGCTATTCGTCCTTTCAGCTATCTAATACTTTCCTGATTATTATTATTATTATTATTATTATTATTATTACTATTACTATTACTATTATTATTATTATTATTATTATTATAGCTGTTGTTATTGTAGTCGTCGTCATTTTGTTATTTTTGCTCTTGCTATTATCAATAGTGTGGAGGCGCAATGGCCGAGTGGTTAGAACAGCGGACTCGCGGTCATAGGATCGCGTTTTCGATTCCCAGACCGGGCGTTGTGAGTGTTTATTGAGCGAAAACACCTAAAGCTCCACGAGGCTCCGGCAGGGGATGGTGGCGAACCCTGCTGTACTCTTTCACCACAACTTTCTCTCAATCTTTCTTCCTGTTTCTGTTGTGCCTGTAATTCAAAGGGTCAGCCTTGTCACACTCTGTGTCACGCTGAATATCCCCGAGAACTATGTTACGGGTACACGTGTCTGTGGAGTGCTCAGCCACTTGCACGTTAATTTCACGAGCAGGCTGTTCCGTTGATCGGATCAACTGGAACCCTCGTCGTCGTAAGCGACGGAGAGCCAACAACATTATCAGTAGTAGTAGTAGTAGTAGTAGTAGTAGTGGCGGCGGCGGTGGTGGTGGTGGTGGTAGATGTCGTCGTCGTCGTCCTCGTGGCTGTTGTTAGTGATGGTAGTGGAAGTAGTGATTATTGTTGGTATTTCTGGTCGTGGTGATGGTGGTGCTTCAGTCTTGTTCTTCTTGTGCTGATAAACCAAATGCCATCAATATACGCCACTCCTCATCCTCCTCTTCTTGTAGCTAAATAAAGAAGTACTATCATTATTGACATTTTAAAATATGTGTGTGCATGCGTGTCTGTGCATGCTTGTAAATATGTGCGTATGTATACATTTGTGTGTGTGTGTGCGTACGTCTTAACATATATATATTCAATATATACATATATTGATAAATACACACATACATAGATATACATTTACATATGTACATATATATATATATATATATATATATATATATATA
>NC_068989.1:18412444-18413881 GCF_001194135.2 Octopus bimaculoides
ATATATATATATATACATATGTATATGTGTGTGTGTGTGTGTGTGTGTGTGTGTGTGTATGTGTGTATAACATGTGAAAGACAGAAGATGGAATATACGAGAATATATTATTAATCACAACAATTGTTTCGACACATCTAACATCAACTCCTCTTTTGGAGTGATCACTAGCGATGGAGACATTTTGCCTCCATTCATCTTCCCACACGGCCTCAGACTCAACACAGAGGTCTACATCAAGTACCTGAAAGAGGCAGTGCTGCCCTGAGTCAAGAGGGTGACTGCCGGAAGATCCTATGGTAGGCAACAGGATTCTGCGCCATGCCACACATGTAGGAGAACCCAGTCATGGCTGTCAGACAATTTCTGCGACATCACCTCTAACATCTGGCCACCTAACTCCCCAGAATGCAACCCTCTTGGTTATTATGTGTGGGGCGCAGTTGAGCGAGAGACCAACAAAACTCCTTGTAACACCAAAGATGAACTGAACGCAAGGATCATGGCAACATTTGCAAACTTAAACAAAGAGGCCATCCAGAAGAGTTGCAGGAGATTCTGCAGTCGTCTGGAGGCCACGGTTGAAGCCAATGGCGATTTTATTGAGCAAATTTACTCTTTGGTATTTCAAGATAATTTTATGTAATTTTGGTAAATATATCTGTTAAAATGAGATGTCAGTGATATTTTCATTTTTGCGTAATTTAGACAATTTATTCACCGCATCCTCTGTGTGTATGTGTGTGTGTGTGTGTGTGTGTGTGTGTGTGTGTGTGTGTGTGTGTGTGTGTGTGTGTGTGTGTGTGTGTGTGTGTGTGTGTGTGTTTGTATGTACACAAACATAGATACGTATATATACACACATACACACGCAAGCACACACACAAACATCACACACGCGAGCGCGCATACATACACACACGTACAAACACACACGTACAAACACACACACACACATACATATGTATATAGCCGTCTATGATTATAGCCATCTATGTATCGCAGACATCTCCTTCGGACGTGCTGTGTTTAAAAACACAATATATATCGGAGGGATATGAAAATTGCTCAAGCAACACCTAGCGAGGACTTTAGATCCATTTCTGCTCTGTTGGGCATTGTGAATTATGTATATTCACAGCCAAACACGTGCTTGGACGAGATATATAGGAAAACAATGAATAAATATCCACTGGTAGTCAGATGGCCGTGCTATCATTCGCAGTACTATTCACAATATAAAACAGTTGAGCAATGAACTGAATGATTTCAATGTCACATTCGTTTAAAGCATGCGAAGTAACCTGGAAAAGAAAGAAGAACACATGAAACAAAACTCCGTTGCTGGGAAACTCAAACTTTCCAGGTGACCCAACGGGTCACAGGTAGTCTAGTATATATATATATATATATATATATATATATATATATATATAT
>NC_068989.1:18414540-18417626 GCF_001194135.2 Octopus bimaculoides
TATATATATATATATATATATATATATATATATATATATATTTACATATTCCGAAAGAATATCATTTATAGCTATTTATGTTTTATAAGATAGCGTCTTGCTTTATGTGAAGGAAGTATAGACGATATCTGGCAACCAACGTAAAAAAAATGTATGACGTAATATATGATAATGACGTCATGGTATGTGTGATGTAATAGAAAAAGTAAGATTTTATAGTCAGTTTGTTGCAGTTATGATGATAGCGATGATGTGTAGATTCAATTCAGGTATGACCATTTTGACCAATGTCTAAAAGATTTTCCAGCCGCAGCTCCAATGTCCAGTGTACCCTTCTTTATCTAAGACCATAATGTGTGGTTTGAGAGAAATATAGCTACGGCTTCTAGTAGGTGGAGCGACCACGTAGACGCCTCTTCACACATCTTGGTTAATTCAGTATGAACACATATTCAAATGCAGACATGTACACATACACAAACAAACACACACACACTCACACACACACGTACACGCACACATGTATATACATATATATCATATACACATAGTTATATATACATACATAAGATATATGTATATATAAATATATATAATATGTGGGAGAATGTACGAAAAAACAACAACAGACGAGGACAGGTGGTGTAAATAACAAAAGGATGTATTAGTATGACGCTCGGGAATACGGAAAGTCTTTAACGTTTCGAGCTACGCTCTTCAACAGAAAGAATACGGAGACAAGGAGAAAAACACGGAGAAAAAAAATTGAATAGTGTTCAGTCAACGGTCAATCATAATAATGGCTGATCATAACAATGGCTGACCGGAAGTTAGAAATTCTTTTTTCAGGAGAGCTAAGAAAAGGGGGAGATAACAAACGGTGATCGAAGAACGAGGGGCTGTGTGTGGGAGATAGAATGCTGGTGATCTTGACGTATGTAGTGTGAAAATGGGGAAGGGAGAAAGTAGTTGGTCAGTTGTAGTGTGTGCGTGGTGTGATGCGAGGGTATTGGTGTGGTGTGATGTGAGGGTGTTGGGAGGTGGGGAGATACATGTCATACTGTACTTTAATAGTATGAGGACTGAGTTTTCCATTGACAAGTGGCATGAGATAGTATGAGAAATTATAATTGTTCGGTTAAGGCTTTTATTTGGGCGGCTGAAGTTTTGGCGTCAATATTGGCTATACAGTTTACAATAGATAGAAGGTTCGATCCCCGTAATCATTGCAATAAATTTTTCATTTTAAACAGTTTTTTTTTATATTGGGATTCCATACATATACACATGTGTCTGCAAGTCTAATGAATATATGGCCCGCATACGCTCTATTTTCCCATTGTTTCAACTACTGGTTCTAGATATAAAACTAGCAAGATTTATACCACTCCCAGCTAATCCCACTGGAGACATCTGTCACTCCTTTTCTCGTTCTCCATACTACAGATCTCTTTCGCCGGCCTTCCTGTAACTACTATGACCACTTCTTCCTCAGTACGTCAGTGCTCTGGAATCATCTTCATGTTTAAAGTTTCATTTGGTTGTCTCATGTCCGTGAGAGACTTCAAAGGTAATAGGACCTACAGATCCTCCAACTTGATTTAAACTATTAGGATCAACTTCATGTTCCCAAGGAGCCAGCTTAACTGATGAAATCTCATGTGCTTTCGAAATATTGATCACATATGAGTCGATATTCAACGTCTTTGTGAAATACGACTAGAATATCAACACGCAGAATCTTGTGATTTCGAAACTCGCTGGAACATACAGACTACAATATCGCTTTCCCAGTTGTTCAAAAGATATTACTTCATCAACCAATCACAAATGACATTTTACTCTATATTGTAACGCCATAATGAACTTGAGAATTATTGCAGACACAGAATGTGTGCTCCAAACTTTTAAACAACAATTCAAGTGTGCCGCAGAGATTAGTTTATCGGCTTAGGATACATTATATCTTACATGTCTGAGGCTTTACGACACTTCCAAAAGTACCAGATTCTCTGGTAATTTTACTTATGATTTACCAACATTTTACATTGTGTCAGATCAGCATCCATGTTGCAATACGCCTTCCAAAAACGCCCCTGGTTATCGAAGTAAAAGCCTTTATTTATTGTCCGATCACGTGGAACAAACTCATGATGAACGACGCCATTCCAGTTCAGAAAGACGATCAGTCACATTGAGTGACTCTACCATGCCAGTTTTGGGACAAGGGAATGCGCTTATCTAACAACCCACAGTGATATCTGCCCCTTTGTTTCAACATCAGGGCCATATACACATATCCTACCACTTTTCAAAACATTTTCATCAGTATTCAAATGAACAGATGGCCCCTGTCTGACAAGTGACTCGGTTCTCTTTTTATTCATCTTTTTATTCAGCAGCAAACGCGACAGAAATTTTGCAGCAACTTAATAATGCATCTTCATTTTCCTTTAAAATTATGTGACATAAACTTTTGAAGATGCTTACTTCTTCGAAATCTTCCTAGCAACGACTTTCAAGCTACGGCTTTCACGGATCTCAATCACAGATCACAGTGCACATTTTCCAAATGGGATCATCTTCTGTTGTCGTCGAAGATAGTTCAGATTTGGAATCGCCTTTGGTGGATATTCTTCCAGATGTGAATCATTGTGATATTACTTGTGACATTGCATACAGCACAAACAATCTATCTAACACGCTTATTGCAACATTAGAATAATCTCCACTAAGGCATTTTTGTCAATTTGAAACAAAATTTTACACATACATGTTGCCTTCCTGCACCCATCACAGTTGAACTTGCGACAATTTGACAAATACACAACGTTCAAGCAAGCATGACCGGATGATGTAGCGGGATGCAGTCATTATTAGACAGGATATCAGCACCAGCTTACACAGCACGCACTGCATTCGTGTTTATACTGCACCAGTTTGTTAGTGCACTGTTTTCAAAATCTCGGTTTTTTTTTTTTACATATGCCTGTGCAAAGTATGTCGTGTGTGTTTGTGAACGAGGGTCTATGTAAAAATGTATGTGTTTGGTTAAACACACACACACACACACACACACACACACA
>NC_068989.1:18417706-18420387 GCF_001194135.2 Octopus bimaculoides
ATATATATATATATAAGTCTATGTATGTGTGTATGTAAGCATGTTTTACGTAATCAGAATCAGATCTCATTTGACAAGAACCATAAACATTGAAATGTCAACATCATTCTAAAGTTCACGTCCCGCTCAACTCACCAACTCCCGAGTAATATTTCAATATTATATGTATGCAGTATGGCCACACACACACAGACACATAGATATATATATACATGTGCACACATACACACCCACACACACACATATATATATATATATCATATATCCACACATGCATAGCCATATATGTATTATGCATATATATGTGTGTGTGTGTGTGTGTGTGTGTGTGTGTATGTACGTACGTATGTATTTGTACATATATGTACGTATATATATATATGTATATATATATATATATATATATATATATACGTACATATATGTATACACACATGCACACACACACAAATACACATATCTACAGTTTTAAATACATTCATGCATATATTTACATAAACGTGTTGCGCGCGCGCGTGTGTGTTTCTGCGTGTGTGTGTGTGTGTGTGTGTGTGTGTGTGTAAGTTAAGTATTGCAACCTAATTCTTTTCGGATCTTTCATATCTGATAACAGTTGTCCGACTTTAATTTTTCTCTGAGAATATATTAAGCTTGAGGTGATTTATCAAATTTCTTTGACTGTTAAGATATTTATAAATAAATATATATGCATCTAGACACAAGCATACATACATACACATTCGTTAATATGTGTGTGCGTGTGTGTGTGTGTTATATGTGTATATGTGCTTGCGCGCGCTCGTGTGTATGTATGTATGTATGTATGTATGTATAGCTTATCATGTAACAGGGCTATTTCAGCGTATGTATCACTGATATTTTCTGACATATTAAAGTAATTTAAATTATTCTCGTACAGAAATGAATGTAACCATATGCTCGTAAATCTATCTACGTATAAATCCCAAACTTCATTTATAGGAATTTAGATAATAACGTCCGTAAAAATTATTCGATGAATCTTAAAAAAACTTTGCCAGTTTGCATTGTTTCTTTCTTGTATGTCTTTGTCCGCAAACCGAAATGCAATTTTTACCAAACTTCTATTTCAGCGAGCAGTAAAAGTTGGGGGGAATAAACAAACGATAAAATTGTTCTTTATTAATTATTTACTAATTTATTTAATTAACTGGTTGATTAATTGTCCTGAAACGACTCGAAAATAGGCCAAATTCTTGAATCATTTGTAATTTCAAGACTGGTTTACATGAACTTTCATCTATGGAATCTTTTTGTGGTCATTCAACCTGTTAGCTGACAGCAGTCAACTCTCTTTCTCTCTCAAATTACATGCTACTGGTTTCAAAATGATGAGACACATTGGATAATGTTGTCCTAGGCGGACGAGGTGGTTATGATTGGACTGTCTGCAATCATAACTCTGCTTAGTCCTTGATTACTTGGGGACAAACAGCAGGAACAACTTGCTTTGAGATATGAAACAAGCACACGAGGTTTCAGTAAGGAATTCGTCTCAACCAGACTCCATTTACAAAATTAGTGGTGTCATTGTTTGCTTTTGTTTGCAGTTGTTGTTTGTTGTTGAGGTGTTGTTGTTGTTGTTGTTGCCCCAGGTCAGTCTTGATTTAACAGACTTTTGTCACGTGGGTAATTACGCTAAACCACGAGGCATGTAATTCGGTACAGATTAGTATGGTCTGATACAGTATTATAATGGTGTTGCTACTATTGTTGTTGCCGCTCAAGTCGTTGTTGTTTTTGCTGCTGCTGATGTTGATGCTGCTGTTATTGTTGTTATTGCTGCTGTTGCAACTACTGCTTCTACGCGGGGAGAGTGGCTCGTATTTGTAGCATATCAAGTAACCAAGTAGAGGCTACTGCAATGTGAGGAGCTTTCATTCAGTAAATAACAAACCAACCTAATAATAATAATAATAATAATAATAATAATATGCAGTTTTCGAACACATAAACGATCAGCTTTAAAACCTTTAATATCTACAACTTCTGTGAATACCTATTCTTTCCTTTCTCCCTGAGTATTCTAAAATGTAAACATCCTCTTTATTCCAAAAACACTACAGTTTTCTCTGTTCAGACACACAAAAGATCATCTCCGGTAAATTTTAAAACCTTAATATCTACAATTTTCTGTTAAAATTTTACCTTCCTTTTCTTTCCTTTCCTTTCTCTTTGAGTATTCGAAAATGTGTACACCCTTTTTATTGCAAAAACACTACAGTCTTCTCTGAATGGACATACAAACGAACGTCTCAAAAAAATTTAGAAACTTTAATATCTCCAATTTTGTGTAAACATTTTATCTTTCCTTTTTTCCTGACTACCCGAATATGTAAACATACCTTTTATTGTAACAACACAATTAAATGCACGATAAAAAAAACGTTAAGGAGGTAAGCACCTGCTAATATATACATACCGCACAACTACAAAAACTGTAAATCATAGCAAAACTTTTAAAAAGAAAAGAAAAATTCCAAACGGAAAAGAAAAAGAAATTCCAAAATTCACAAGAGTATCTCTTCCTCCTACTATTCCCAAAGACTGGAATATCTACAATTTCCAGTGAATATTTTAAATCTCCCTCAAAATAAGTTAGGAAACTTACACACCTACAGCTTTCGAAGACAAACGATTAG
>NC_068989.1:18420665-18423499 GCF_001194135.2 Octopus bimaculoides
AAAGAAATAAATGGAGAGTGTACGGATGAAAGTTGATACCAGATAACAATGAAAATCAAAGGTTTTCGAGTGACATCTGATGCTAAGACAAGGAGCACAAGAAGGATGCTGAATGGTTGCAAGAACCGAAATAAACAGTAGTTCTGCTCCAAACAGGCAAAATTAGTAATTTCAGTTAGGGAAGTGAAGGAAATCAACAAAAAAAATGAGCATCTGGAAGGCCCCGGGACCAGATGGAGTTCAAGGCTATTGGATCAAAAGATTTGGTGAATGTCATGCACGAATAGCTGCGCAACTCAACACCTTGTTAAATGCCGACCAAGTAACACCAGAGTGGATGACATTGGGTAGGACAGTGCTGTGCCTGAAAAACATCGAAAAGGCAATACGGTAGACAATTACAGTCCGATATTCTGTTTGCCACTTATGTGGAAATTATTGACTGGAATACTCACAGAGACAATGTACGAACATCTGGGGAAAAATGGAATCCTGTCACATGAACAGAAGGGTTGCAAACGTAAGTGCAGAGGTACCAAGGATCAACTCCTGATAGACAAAACTGTACTTAGTGACTGCAAGAAGAGGAAAAGTAACTTAGCCATGTCATGGATTGACTCTCGTAAGGCATACGATATGATCCCACATTCTTGGATTATGGAGTGTATGAACCTGTTTGGGATTGCATCGAATGTTGAGCGATTGCTTGGAAAAAGTATGGCGAATTGGAGGACGGACCTGACAGCATACGGAAGAAGTTTAGGAACAGTTGAAATTAGGAGGGGCATTTTCCAAGGGGACTGCCTGTCCTCACTGATCTTTGTACTGTGCTTGATACCGCTAAGACTGATTCTGAGGAACGCAAAAGCTAGGTATGTATTCAAAAGCTGCCAACAAAAATTCAACTATTTGTTATCCATGGACGACCTCAAACTTTATGGTAAAGTCAGTTCCCTCGTTGATACAGTGTATACTTTCAGTGCTGATATCAGAATGGAGTTCGGATTGAGAAGGTGTGATGCGTTAGTCTTGAAGAGAGGCAAAATCAAATGTAGGGGCGGGCTATCGATACCGTCGGGGGAGGTTATGAAACAGATAGAAGAGACGAGCTATAAGTACTTGGGGATTTTGGAAATGGATAAATTGATGGAGAAAGAAATGACAGAAAAATTTTAGGTGGAGTACTTGCGCAAACTGAGACTGATCCTTAAGTCGAAATTAAGCGGACGGAATAAGATTGAAGCTATCAACACCTGGGCGGTTTCACTTCTTAGATATTGAGCAGGGGTAATCGCATGGACAGTAGACGAACTAATCAGCTTAGACAGAAAGACAAGGAAGTTACTAACTAGACATGGGTCACTCCACCCAAAATGTGACACAGACAGACTGTATGTACCAAGAAAAAGAGGGGGAAGAGGACTTATTGGATGCGAACACAGCATTAGAGCAGAAGAAAACAACACAGCATGGTATGTAAAAATGCCACAGAACCGCTATTATTAGAAGTAAGAAGGTAAGGCTTGTGTATAATGAAAGATTGCAAAGATAAAACACTATACAAGCAATTGAAAACAAATGAAACTGAAAATAGGTGGGTAAAGAAAATAATGCATGGACAATTTTATAGGGATGTTGAAGATAAGGCAGAGAGAGAAAAAAGATGGCTGTGGATGACTAAAAGTGATTTAAAACCGGAAACGGAGGTTCTAATCTGTGCTGCCCAAGAGCAAGCACTAAGAATAAACTACATAAAATACAGAATAGACAATACAGCAGAAAGTGATAAGTGCAGAATCTGTGGACAAAATGGTGAAACCGTATGGCATATTACCAGCCAATGTACGCCACTAGCCCAGAAGGAATATAAGAGATACCACGACAATATAGCAAGGTTTGACCATTGGACACTTTGCAACAAGTATGGACTTGACAGAGCAAAAAATTGGTACGACAACAGACCTGAAGGCATCATCGAAAATGATAATGCAAAGATCCTATGGGATTTTATGATTCAGTGCGACCATGAGATAGAGAATAGGAAGCCCGACATAGTCTGAATTGAGAAAGAAAACAAACTATGATGGATCATAGATATAGCATACCCAGCTGACAACAAGATGTGCGACAAGGAAGAAAGAAAAGTCGATAGCTATGACAGGATAGCTTGGGAGGTTAAGCAGTTGTGGTCGATGAAAAAGGAAGCAGTAGTACCAATAATTGTGGTAGCCCTGGGAACAGTGAGTAAAAATCTTGAGAAGTACATGGAACAAATAGGGGCTGCAATAAGGGTGGAGCACTTGCAAAAAATAGCACTGCTTGGAACCGCTCTAATACTCGGGAAGGTGCTCGAAAAATAAGAGGTGCTACCTTAATTCACTGGTAGTGAACAGCTGACACCGTAGTACATCTCCAGCGTTAGAAGCTGTGCAAAGGCAATAATAATAATAATAATAATAATAATAATAATAATAATAATAACAGCAATCTAGTAAAAGAATGAGCCAGACATTGAATAAAAATGGTTACTGATAAAAGATAATTAATGATGGAGGTGATTTGTTCACTTAACTCGCTTCAGTAACAATCATGAGACGATGGCCGTGTTTAAAATTACTGTAGTTAAGATTCATGATTAGTGATTCCAATCACCGGCAATGTGAATAACAAATTTCATTGCCGAATAGATTATAATTATTAGAGGACTAATACAGCGTGGGCTATGAATGTGTGTGTGTGTGAGAGAGAGACAAAGAGAGAGAGAGAGAGAGAGAGAGAGAGAGAGAGAGAGAGAGAGAGAGAGAGAGAGAGAGAGAGAGAGAGAGAGAGAGAGA
>NC_068989.1:18423545-18424810 GCF_001194135.2 Octopus bimaculoides
AGAGAGAGACAAAGAGAGAGAGAGAGAGAGACAAAGAGAGAGAGAGAGAGAGACAAAGAGAGAGAGAGAGAGACAAAGAGAGAGAGAGAGAGAGACAAAGAGAGAGCGATAGAGTGTGTGTGTGTGTGTGTGTGTGTATGTGTGTGACAGAGAGAGAGAGGGATGGAGAGACAGGGAGAGAGAAAGTATGCATGTGTGTGTTGTGCATTGAATGTGTGACAGAGAGAGAGAGAGGGATGGAGAGAGGGATGGAGAGAGGGAGAGAGGGCGTGTGTATATGTGTGTTGTGCTCTGTGTGTGTGTGCAATCTATTGTGTTTTGTTTCCGCTATGATATTTGGTTTTTCAGGACATTTCAGCCGCTTGGTACGAAGCTCAAACCGACCGGTTGCCCTGTTTATTCAGCTCATCTGAACAACATTACTTCGCTTCTCCCAAGATGATGAGAGAAAGCAGTGTCTGGCTGATTGTTACGCTGCAATGTTATATGGATTTCGAATTTGAAACAAGAGAATTTCTAAGCAGCAAACGTAAGTTTCTCAAACAGTGTGAATGACCTCCACAGTCTATTATTAAACTTCCTTTATACTACTTCACTTGTTTGTTCTGAAACACTCTGTGAAATTCTTTGTCGGGTGTTGCTTGAAAGGTTAAGATCAATCAGCACTTACAACTCAACATTTCAGATCTCCAAAACACTACATAGACATAATTGATATATAACTTCATTAAAACGAAAACATTCACATCTAGTCCCATACAATACTTTTTTGCTAATCCAGAAACACACTCTACAGTTGCGGAGGTGTTAAACCAGCGAAATATTCGTTTAAGTGACTTTCGTGTGTTTGCAAGGAAACGTACAATCAGGCCCAGTGTTTATAGGGAGTGGCACTTATAGTGGTGGTGGCGATGGCGGAGGTAGGGGCAGTGGCTACGGTGATACTAATGGTGATGGATTGATAGAGATATAGAGATAACGGTAATTGTATTGTAATGGTCGTGACACTGGTGGAGAACGTACAAGTCACGGCATTAGATTGAATGTGAGGGTGGTGATAAAGTTAATGATGATGATGATCATCATCATCATGGTAGTGCTGGTCGGCGATGATGATGGTGGTGGAGGTAGTGGTGCAGGTGGAGGTAGTGGTGCGGGTGGTGGTGGTGATGGTGCTGGTGGTGGTAGTGGTGGTGGCGGCGGTGTTTGGTGGTGGTGATACTGCTGCTGAAGATGATGATGATGAGGAGGAGGAGGAGGAGGAG
>NC_068989.1:18427526-18429244 GCF_001194135.2 Octopus bimaculoides
GAAACACTGCAAACAGCCAGTATAAACAAGCAATTCAACAAACCACAAGAAAATTACACGAACCAAATGTACCCTTGTCACAGAATACATGAACACTAAAGAAAAATAAAAGCTCGTTAAACAGAAGCACGGCATGCATTACACTCAATTCTAGTCATAAACTATGTGTTAATAATTTATTTCAAAAGCATCAAAGTAGATGCAGTGCAAACTGCTGGATAAACTTTACATGACTAATGTAATCTGCTCATTCAGATGCAAACGTGAAAGCGGGAAGGTTTAGAATTCTAATTGTTTCATTCGACTGGCAAACACCACTAGCTATGATGACTTTACAATAATACTTCTGCATCGTCATCATACAACATAAACAAAAATTATTAGGTAGAAATTAGTTGTTTGCCCAGCTCTCGTACATAAAATAATACAAGTAAACAACAACAAAGAAACGAAAAGGCTAGATTAGTCACGGAAGCTGTATTGATAAGAAACTATAATACAAAGCATGCTCGTCAGCAATAAACCAGTACCAGATCAGCCAATGACGGAACCTCTAAGTGGTCGATCGGCTTGCTAGAAATAGCGGCTAAATCTCATTCGCAATAAAACCAATACTCTGAAAAAGACATAGGAAACATAGAGGATGGCCATAGATGGAACGCTGTTTATTAAAGTTCTGCTCGTTTATGGTTAGGCTTTAGTAAACAAGAACAACAACAAACAAGCGACCAGCACCAGAAGAGTCAATTTGAAATTCTCTAAGTAGTTGTTCCAAGAGCAAGAAATAGCAGTTAAACTCACTTAAATTACACTTTACTGTCTTTGTTAATGTAGTTTTGGATACGCAATGACAGAAGGAGATACAGTGTGGTCATGGCTGGAATGTCTTTGATCAAATACCCGTTTAATTAAGGCTGAGCTGAGGCTAACCAACAACAACAAGTAACTCTAGTCTATCCTATGACAGCGTTTGACCTGCTAGAAATAGAGTAAACTCTCCTTCAAATTAAAACTTATTGTATTTAAAAAACGAAGGACCATTGAATAATGTAGTTCTAGATATACTATACCCCATTTTCACAGCTGGTGCACTTTATCATCATAGATGTGCTCAGTCAGGGATGACCTTGTCACATTTTGTGTCACGTTCCACTTGCACCTTAATTTCACGAGCAGAATGTTCCATTGATCGGATCAATTGGAACCCATGTCGTCGTAATCGACGGAGTGCCAGTTATAGTGTTTCGATATAAAAACAGACTTTGTCACTGTCTGCTGTATGTATATATATATATATATATATATATACATATACATACACATATATTTACTCTTTTGCTTGTTGCAGTCATTTGCCTGCGGCCATGCAGGAGCACCGCTTTTAGTCGAGCAAATCAACTCCAGGACTTATTCTTTGTAAGCCTAGTACTTATTCTATCGGACTGTTTTGTTGAACCGCTAAGTTACGGGGATGTAAACACACCAGCATCGGTTGTCAAGCGATGTTGGGGGGACAAACAAAGACACACACACATACATATATACATATATATATACGACGGGCTTCTTTCAGTTTCCGTCTACCAAATCCACTCACTAGGCTTTGGTTGACCCGAGGCTAAAGTAGAAGACACTTGCCCAAGGTGTCACACAGTGGGACTGAACCCAAAACCATGTGGTTCGTAAGCAAGCTACTTACCACACAGCCTATATATATA
>NC_068989.1:18429920-18430750 GCF_001194135.2 Octopus bimaculoides
ATATATATATATATATATATATGCACACATACATACATGTATGTATGCATGTATGACTATATAGTTATATCAATATAGATAGATAGATAGATAGATAGATAGATAGACAAACAGACAGACAGATAGGTAGATGCAAGTATGACTATATAGCTATATCAATAAATACATCCACACACACAACTGCATCTGTTTATGTGTGACGGTATGAAACACGTGCGAGTATTTATGTGCATGCATACGCATGCGAATACTAGTGTGAGCATGTGTGTAAATGTGTGCGTAAATGAGAATGTACATGTGTAAAAGCGCCATGATAGTACTGTTGCTATTACACACTCTGTTCTATGCAAAAAGACCTTTTGATTTTTAGCAGTTTGTTGGTGAAGGAAATCTGGTCATTGCATGACATTTAAACTGAGAATTCGGTTAACTTTGTTTGAGTTATTCTCTTACCATTTCACAGACACATCGCTAAAGTCTGAATTTCACTGCAGTAAACAGAAAACAGAAAAACCATAAGGAAAAGAAGAAAAAAATCTTCAACTCACACACATCTGTATGCACGTGCATTTACGTATACTTTCACACAGATATTTATATATATATATATAAATATATACTTTAACCATGTAACACAAGCCTTCTGTAGTTTTTTCACTCTTATGTTTTATTTATATATATATATATATATATATATATCCGCACACACAAACCCATACACATATGATACATACACAATTATATACACTCACAGAGACGCCTGCTCGCACAATCACACACGTGTGCATATATGCATGCATACTCATATACATACATGCATATATATGTGT
>NC_068989.1:18432006-18434344 GCF_001194135.2 Octopus bimaculoides
ATTGGAGGTAGAGTTATTGGTGGAGTAATGGTACCAGTGGCTTTGTTTAAGACTATTTGAATACGGTAAAAGCGGCGTCAGCAGTAGTGATAATGGTTGGGGTAGTTGTCAGATTGTGGTATTGTCGTTGGTGTTTTCCCGGCTGCAATGATTGAGAAGAAGAAGAAGAAGGAGGAGGAGGAGAAGGAGGAGGAGGAGGAGAAGAAGAAGAAGATGAGGAAGGAGGAGGAGGAGGAGAAGAAGAATGATGAGGTAGAGAGGGAGTTGGAGTAGTGGCGCTAAGCAAACCAATATTTGTATAGTTATAGTAACAGCAAAGTAATAATGCTGGTGATGCTGGTGATAGTGGCTATGGTGGTGGTGGTGATTATGGTAGTACTGATAGTGTCGATGGTGGTAGTGGGGGTTATTGATTATGCGACAGGTGGGAGGTATTCGTGTAGATGGTGGATTTTTCATTTTTTTTTATTTGTTTTGTTTTTTGTTGATAAGCAAATATGGGGGAGCCGATGATGGTGTGACTGGTAAACCAATTACTTGCTTCTCGTAAACAGTTTTCTTGCATGACGTTCTGGTATTTCAGTTTGAAAGAAAAGTCGCATTAACTAGGAATGGTAAATGGTTATGTTGTGTAATTGATGGGTGTGGTTGAAGCAAGATGGATTAACGTCGCCAAAGTATCATTAAGACGGTGTCATTGAGGCCACTTTGATTATGTAGTCAGAATCCAATTCAGTGTTTCAAGTGATTTTTCAACTCTGCCCTTAAATTCTTTGTTGTTAACACGTTTAGATTGTCAAAGATTGAGTCCTTGCAATTTTATTTTAACCATAATGAAAGCATTGCCCCAACATGGTATTTACTAACTAAAGAACTAAAGCTAAGTTCGATAGCGAATTGGCAGAGTTGTTACAATGTCGGATTAAATGCTTTGCGAAATTTGTTCCGGCTCTCTCTTTACGTTCAGAGTTCAAATACCGCGAGGTTAACTTTGCCTTTTATCCTTTTGGGTGGGGTTGATAAAATAAGTACCAATTGAGCATTGAGGTCGATGTAACTGACTAGCCCCCTCCCCAAAAATTCCAGGTCTTGTGTCTATGGTAGAAAGGATTATTTTGCTGCACAAAGGTAGCAAGCTGGCAGAACCGGTGGGTAAAATGCTTAACGGTATTTCTTCAAATGCTGCCAAAGTCGACTTCACGTTTCATCTTTCGGGGTCGATAAAATAAGTATCAGCTGAGCACTGGGATCGATGTAATCGACTTGCTCCCCCACCCCAAAATTGCATGCATTGTACCAAAAATTGAAATCCTTACTTTGCTGCACCGCCCTCCTTTATACTTAATACTAATAAAGATGTCTAACATTGCTTCATGGTCACACTGTTTATAGTGAAGGGTACAGCCGATTTAAGGTTTTCCTACAACGTTATTGGTACTTATTTTACCGATCCCACAGAAAATAAATGAAAAAGCCACCCTCAGGGAGAATTGAACTCAGAACTTAAAGGGATATAACTAAATTCTGAAAATGCATTTCATTCGATGTTCGTCAAATTCTTCTTACGATCTCTAGACTGTAGAGGCGCGTCATAGAGGTTAGGGTGTTGGACTTGTGATCGTAAGATTGTGGTTTCGATTCCTAGATTGGGTGATGTGTTGTGTTCTTGAGTAAAAAGAAACAAGATAACTTCTGGACCGACGGACCGTAAGGCCTACCCTCGTGTTGGATATGACCTTCAGACTACCTTTAAATGAGCCTCTACATGGTAGAAATATCAATTCTCCTGCATAATGAGCAGTGTAGTTCAAGCTATATAAAAAGACGTGATGGTTATAGCTGAATTGTCTTAATCATAGGTCTGCTCCAGTGTTAACATGTACAACAACTATGCCATCACTACCACCACGCACCTTATGAAACTATACTACATATTTTAATGGGCATATGGAGAGGTTAATGTTGACGTCATGTAGTGTCTATATGAATATAAAAATTGGGAGTAAGTCATCAAAACTATAGTTGTTTGTTTTATTACAGGCGTTGCGGTAAGAGGTGATGATATACGCCCTTTGGGTGGTCGTGTTGCTACTGTTTATGTTGATGATAGGACCCTTTCATTTTCTTTTTGTTGTGCATTGTTATTGTTATTTTTTCCGTATTCTCGAAGAGAAATTATTTAAAATCATGTTCTACGACAAAAAGCCTTTAAAATAATACAAGACGATATGATATACACATGTATATACACGTATAAAAACAGTATTATATAGATACGCAACTATATATATATGTATATATATATATATATTATATATATATATATATATATATATAT
>NC_068989.1:18434528-18435634 GCF_001194135.2 Octopus bimaculoides
TAATTAAATTAAATTTCACAATATATAATATATAAATATATAATTTAGAAAAAAAAAAAACAATTATTTAATTCATCCATGAAAATCCACAATCACATATAGAAAAATTTAATAAGTAAAGACACGAAAAAGACCTGTAATAAAAATCAAAAAAGTACAAAGTAATAAATATTAAAATAGTAAAATATTTTAACATTTATTACTTTGTACTTTTTTTATTTTTATTATAGGTCTTTTTCGTGTCTTTACTTATTAAATTTTTCTATATGTGATTGTGGATTTTCAGTTCGGCATAAGAGACCGATAAAATAAGTATCAGGCTTTAAAAACAAGTACTAGTGTCGATTCGTTCGACTAAAAATTCAAGGCGGTGCCCCAGCATGGCCTCAGTCTAATGTCTGAAACAATTAATAGATAAACGATAAAAAAAAAAGGTACATACATATGCATAGATAGATAGATAGATAGATAGATATGGGTAGGTGGATAGATGTGATGAATTTTACCAAAAGAGTAGATAAATGACTTTACCATAAGAATAAAGATGGACTCCCATTACACTAATTTCATCGTAGACTACATTGAGACCTAAACATCCATCCTCAGCTATACGACCACTCCATCAATGGTTAGATCGATGACACCTCGTTCACCAGCGAATAATCCACCTTTATCTTATTCATCAATAATTCCTACTTCGCTTTAGAATTCACATCCAGTATGAAGAACGCCCTCTATTAGCCATCTACTGTTGATTTCCACATCTGTTCTACGTGACACATTCAACCAGAATCCGAAGTTTCAAAGTGTTTAACTAAAAAAAAATTGATTAAAAAATCTGTGCTTGAGATGGAACAGATCCGAATTTTTTAAATGTTATTCAGTGTTAGATACAAGCGAGGGAAAGAGTTATTTTACACGATGTTATATAGTAGCAAATGGAAGAGGGGAAATTGGATTTTTGATATTACTCACATTTGACTCAAAGTCGTTGAGGAATTTTGCTAATTTTCTAAATGGAATTTGTATGTTACCAGATCTTTTTTTTTTTTTTTTTTTTGCCTCTATTCAATATTTACACAGACAATAATTCAAACTATCCACTT
>NC_068989.1:18435644-18437617 GCF_001194135.2 Octopus bimaculoides
ATTTTCTAAATGGAATTTGTATGTTACCAGATCTTTTTTTTTTTTTTTTTTTTTGGTTGAGGTATTTGTTCCCGTTCTTTACGTTTTGGGTTCAAATCCCGCCGAAGTTAACTTTATCGCTTCGGAGTCGAAAATTAAAGTTCCAGTCAAGTACTTGATTCGATGGTTTCAATTAATAACCCCTCCCATCAAAATTGTTGGCCTTTTTACCTAAATCAAAAATCATTATTTCAGATAAAACAATATATATTTTTTTTACAATTTTATTGTTCTTAAGGCAAATAATATACAAAAAAAAACAGTAAACCTTTAAAAATAGAGTACACGCATTCAACCCTTAACAAGTACAGTGAAATTACTTAACCCCAATCGTGAGCAGAGGGTAGTGGAGTCGTAGAATTCATCCGTTGCTCTACACCACCAGTCTTTTAGATACCTTTAGTGGAGTCCCCTCTATTACAACCATTCAAATCAGGCCTGTAGTCTGACTTCTCTCTTACCCACGCGAATCTGGGGTGGGGACCTGAAATGGAAGACATGGACACTGACTGTCCCTTTTCCTTGGACTTAGTCATGTAAAGATCAAGTAAATAAATAAACTGTAACGCAACGTTTCCATTGGCCACGTTAGGGAGCCACCTCTCGGACAGTGGTCTTTCACCTTACACTACGGATTCTCGCATAATGGGAACATAACGAAACGTATGATATATTTACCTTTGATATTTCTTTTTCCTACATCAACGAAAGATTTTCCAGCTCATAATTCCCCCTCACCCCTCGCCTGACCACAAGCTCTCCCCTTCTCCATTTCTTTTTTTCTTTTAGCACCCGGTTCGAAATAATAATAATAATCCTTTCTACTATAGGCACAAGGCCCGAAATTTGTGGCAGTCGATTAAATCTACCCCAGTATGCAACTGGTACTTAATTTATCGACCCCGAAAGGATGAAAGGCAAAGTCGACCTAGGCGGAATTTGAACTCAGAACGTAAAGACGGACGAAATGCCACTAAGCAATTTTGCCCTGCGTGGTAAAGATTCTGACAGCGCGCCACCTTAATAATAATAATAATAATAATAATAATCCTTTCTACTATAGGCATAAGGCCTGGATTTTTGTGGGGAGGGGGACAGTCGATCACATCGACCCAAGTACTCAACTGGTACTTAATTTATCGACCCTGAAAGGATGAAAGACAAAGTCGACGGGATTCGAACGCAGAACGTAATGACGAGCGAAATACCGCTAAGCATTTCGTCCAGCGTGCTAACGGTTCTGCCAGCTCACCGCCTTCAAAAGATTTGTTTCAGTTTGGAATTTGAGTTTCGTATTTCCAATACCATCTCATCCGCCATCATGTTGACATTGTGTCACTGTTGTAAAAGTTCCAAAACGGAATATGGATGATAAAAAAGATACTTTTTTAATATGAAAACGAACAAAAACAGGGATAAAGAACAAAGGAGAGGAAAGAATAAAAAAAACGAGTAGAATTATGACTGTAGTTGAGAATAGACAGAGTGGAAGAATGCCTATCAGATGTGTTAACTGATATAACATGGCTTGGAGGGTGGTCTCATGGCTGAACTTTGGCAGAGTTTAAATAGAGCTGTCTAGTCCTCTTTCACATACGCGCGCGCACACATCTCTCTATCTCTCTCTCTCCCTCTCCCTCTCACTTACACTCTCTCACACTCTCTCTCTCCCTCTATCTATCTATCTATCTATCTATCCCTATAAATTATGTGTGTGTGTGTGTGTGTGTGTGTGTGTGTGTGTGTGTGTGTGTGTGTACGTACGTACATATCCATACGCATATACATGTACTAAGCATAAAAACATATCTGAATGTTTCATTGTTTTAGCTTTGTAGCCTCTTTCGCATACTTGTTGCTTTACTATTGTTTTGGTGTTTCTGTTTGTTGTTGTCTTCCTATACTGCAAGGATTCAAGGACTCACATATGTCAT
>NC_068989.1:18438271-18440978 GCF_001194135.2 Octopus bimaculoides
TATATATATATATATATATATGGGAGAATATACAAAAAATAACAACAGACGAGGACAGGTGGTGTAAATAACAAAAGTATATATTAGTATGACGCTCGGGAATACGGAAAGTCTTTGACGTTTCGAGCTACGCTCTTCAACAGAAAGAATACGGAGACAAGGAGAAAAACACGGAGAAAAAAAATTGAATAGTGTTCAGTCAACGGTATATATATATGGGGAGTTTGTGGCGATTAATACTTGAGCACAACTGGTATTATCCATGCAATTAGTAAACAAAAACTCCTTCTGGCAACATATATTCACAAAAATGCCCCATTTATTAACAGACCCCTTTCTTGCTCAGTCTGTATCACACATACAACATACACACACACTCACACACACACACACACACACATACACACTCAAACTCACTTCTTTCTCATTAACATATACTAACACATATATGCATTCGCATATATGTGTTAGTATACACGCACACACTCACATACTTAAACTAAACAGATTACAATACACATAGGTTAATGCCACTCATAAAAGCAGATTGCTCTTCTCTTGTGATTAAATTTTCTGTTATTAGTTTCATGCTATGAATATGAGGTGGTCTCGTCGATTGAATCGACACGAGTTCCTCAATTTATCGATCCAGTAGGGATGAAAAAGATAGCTTCGTCCCAATTGGATATAAAATCATAATTTAGAGGTAAATTCTATCTTAGATTATAATTCAGCAGTCTGCAGATTCTCTAAATGCTGGGAAATATTTGTTAAGTAACAAGAAAAGTAACTTTCAGTAAAACAGGTCGACATTGTTAAAACAAAGTGACTTTCTCAAAGGGCGATATTCTGATAAAATATGGTGACATTCTATTAAAGCAAGGCGTTATTTATTAAAATAACATATCAACCTATTAAAACAAGGTGGCATTCTGTTAAAACATGACGACAATCCAGTAAAATAGAGCAATATGTTGTTAAAATAAAGCGACATTAACATGAAGCGACATTTTGTTAAAACAACCAAGAGATGTATTTAATCCAATATTAACCTAAAATGTTAACGAAAGTAAAGGAAAGTTGGTCACATATTTTCTCAGTATATTCGCTGGAAACAATAAACAACTACCCGACCACTCCACTAAGCCCTCAAAAGAAGGTAACATCAGTAAAGCGTCTAAGATAGTAGGAAGAATATCTCAAAACCCTTAAGATTTGCTCCCTAAACGCAGAAGACAGAGTGAGGAGAGGCATTATCATCTACAGCTGGAAGATTCAGCGTTGAACAGTACTAAATTTCAGTGTACATTGTCACAAACACAAGCCCACGCACCACGAGTCCAAATAGCGGATCTTTTTGGTTTGACGGGCAACACTTGTTTTCTTAACGAAACACTTTCAAACTTGGGATACTGGTAGAATGTGTCATATAAAACGTATTTTTCTCTTAGCCTTCTTAACAAAAATTAGTTGTTAATAAGTTATTTCATGTTAAAGTTGTCGTATTTGTGTAATTTCAACCAATCACTGACGTCTATTGAGGTGAAAACAATTACTGCCGTAACGGTGTTATGGGATCTTTTCCCTTGAATAAAATTAGTGCCGTTGTTTGTCAACAACAACTATCGGCGGTAGTTATTTATAACATCGTTTGTGCGTTTGGGTTAGGGTTTTAGGGTTAGAGTTGGGGTCAGGGTTAGGGTTAGGGTTATGAGTGCGGTTATGGCAAAAATAATCATAACCCTAACCGTAACCCTAAAACTAACTTTAACTCTAAAACCGGAACCCTAACCCTAAAACCCTAAAGCTAAAACCAGTACAAACGCACGAACGATGTTATAAATAACAGCACCGCCGATAGTTGTTGTTGACAAACAACGGCAATAATTTTATTCAAGGGAAAAGATCCCATAACACCGTTACGGTATTAATTGTTTTCACCTCAATAGACGTCAGTGATTGGTTGAAATTACACAAATACGACAACTTTTTACATGAAATAACTTCGAATACAAAATTTTTTATCTGTTCTATAAAACAAAATATACAAATATACGAAGTTTGAAAGTGTTTCGGTACCAAAAACACTACATAAAACATAAATGAAAAATGTTGCCCGTCAAACTAAAAAGATCCCAAATAGCATCAGTAAAGCGCCTACAATTCCAGGCCTTGCATCCGTTACTCCTCTAGAAAGCACACAAGAAAAGCATTGGAAAGATTTACTATCATCTACAAATTCTGGAAGTTAAAGAGTTCTGGCAGTTAAAGAAGCCAAACTTTCATATGCCCCATGGAATAAATTCTAAGAAGTAAAACAACAGAGAATACGAAGTGTCAACTGTTGAAATATCACATTAGAAGATAAGTGAACAAAGATGTTATAACAATTTCATCTTCAGAGGATCTCAGTTGTTTGATTTTGGAGGGGTTTTGTTTTTTTTGTTTTGTTTTTTTGTAGTGTAATCACATGTTGAAGATTTAAAACATCACCTGTATTATGTTCCCCTCCTGTGTCCCATATTAGCTATTTTCAAGAAAGCTCAAATCACCGTGAAATAGCATCCAGAAAATCCCTCATTCACCGGCTACAAACATGCATGCTCACATACACACGTACATACGTACGCACGCACGCACGCACACACACACACACACGCACAAACAAACAAACTAACACACACACACACACACACACACACACACA
>NC_068989.1:18442135-18446477 GCF_001194135.2 Octopus bimaculoides
TGTGTGTGTGTGTGTGTGTGTGTGTGTGTGTGTGTGTGTGTGTGTGTGTGTTCGTGTGTGTGTGTATGTACGTGTATGTATATGCATACGTGTGCGTCCGTGCTTTTGTGTGTTTGCATGTACGTACGTACGTACATAAATACATACACATACATATACTCGTACACATATAGACAACATACATTACACACACAGCCAATGTGGAGGATCTTTGCTTGGTTACTGCAGCCGTTAAACACACATACACACGCAGTTAGAAGTGTACGAGGTGAATTGACAGAATTGTTAGAGCATCGAACAGAATCTCTTGAGGATTCTTTCCAATTCACGGCACTCTGATATCAAACCCCACCTAGACCAAACTTGCTTTTCATCTCTCACATGTAATATACATAAAATGCTAAACAGTTCCTTGCCATTCTCAGCATTATATAAGCAGTGAACCAAACCTCGGCCCATTGGAATCCAGTCCAGTAATCAACGATATTTATTGGTTCAAAATAAAATAATTGAATGAAAATATATTATTAGGAAAATGTTCTTTTTATCCCAGAGAGGTTCAACTCAATGCTGTTCTAATTCCAACCATTATGATACCGTTTGGCGCAGGCATGACTGTGCAGTAACAAGTTTACTTCCCAACCACATGGTTCCGGGTTCAGTCCCACTGCGTGGGACCCTGGGCAAAGGGCTGCTACTCTAGCCTCCGGCTGACCAAAGCCTTGTGAGGTGAGTGAATTTGAGTTTTGGCTGAAAGAAGCCCATATATATATATATATATTCCCCAACCAGTCTCCATGATTGATCGCTGAATCCACAAGTTTATTTTTATTCTCTCTCTGTTTATTTACTCGTGTTCCTTTCTGTTGAAGAGCGTAGACTCGAAACGTAAAAGGCTTTCTCACTTTCCTGTGCGTCAAACACGTACTTGCTGTTCATACACCTGTCTTCGTCTTTTGTTTTTCTGTAAATTTCAACTAGACAGACAGACAGACAGATAGATAGATAGATAGATAGATAGATAGATAGATAGATAGATAGATGGGGTAGTCTTTGTGTATGTATGTGTCCTCCACCACTGCTTGACAACCAGTGTTGTGTGTTTTCGTCCCCGTAACTTACTGGTCGGCAAAAGAGACCGAAAGAATAAGTACTAGGCTTTACCAAAAATAGTAAGTACTAGGGTCGATTGTCTTTAAGGCGTTGCCCCAGCATAGCCGCAGTCTAATAACTGAAACAACTAAAAGATAAAAGATAAATGATAATAAATCTGGGACTATATTACCCAATGTTTTCTTCCCTTTTTAAAAAACAGTGGCATGTGATATGAAAGACATTTGGTTAATATGTTTAACAGTTCCAGTAACCAAGATTCCCTCTACTGGCTCATGTATTCAAGAGTTTTATCTATCAGGTTTTAAAACAAACTATGAAAGGTCTGTCAGTCCGATTATAATATAACTTAGAACGTGAAAACTTCCTCTCACATTTCTTCATAAAGAAGAACAAACATTCCAATTCTCTGGGGACGACAAGATAAATATAAGTTGCATTGGGAGCTATCTTTAAGTAGTGATGTTCTTTAAGTTCCATGGTACATTTACTTTAGAAATGGTTCTGTTGTAAAACAGTATTTAAGGTTAGGGAATTGGATGGCCGCCATGAATGATTGTACTATCTTCGTCTATTCTCACCCCTCCCTCTATTTCTTGCATTATTCATCACTTTGTAATTGTTAGGGAGAATTTTTTAAGGTGGTGAAACTGTAGGGTCGTCAAAACACTGGATGAAATTGCCTTGCAGAATTTGTTTCTGCGTCCGGAATTCAAATTCCACCAAGGTCAACTTTGTCTTCCGTTCTTTCGGGGGCGATAGAAAATCAGCAATTCAGTTGAACAGTGAATTGGCAGAACTGTAAGAACATTAGATGAGGTGCCTTCCGATATTTGCTCCATTATGTATGGTGGCGCTATCCTTGTCTATTTCCTTTCTGTCTTGCATTAGGTTACGGGGTTAAGAATTATCTGGTTTACGCAATTCTCTTAGGGAATTCTTTTTTTCTGGAAAGTTTATTAAATCTAAAACTCTGTAGAGCGACAGATGTAAAACAAACTTATCTATCACTGCTGTTTTGGCCATTACTTTCCAGGATAAACATATTTGTCTGTGTGTGCGAGTGTTATTGTTGCTATTACTGTCGTTCAAATATTTGTTAAAGTGTTCAAAATAATTTCTTTTCCTATTAAATGTTCATTTAAAATGTTTAATATTTTTCATGGTTTCCTTTTTATTGAAAGTGCTCACCTTATGGTGTTATTAGGTTCTGTTCTGTGTGTGTGTGTGTGTGTGTGTGTGTGTGTGTGTGTGTGTGTGTGTGTGTGCGTGCGTGCTGCTTTAATCATTGGGCTGCAGCCATTCTGGGGTACTACTTTCGAGGGTATGATTGATCATATCGATCTCGGTATTTATTTCAGTGCTCCGATCATCCGCTCCGTCAACAAAATTCTATTCACAAGTTATTGGACATCCTGAAGCTAAAGAATACGCTTGTTCAAGATGCCGGAAATTGAAAATGAACCCCGAACCACGAGATTGTGAAGTGAATTTCGTAGCCACGTAGGCATGCCTCTGCTTGTATTTGTGAGTGACTTCTTGCTAATTGTGAAGGCACAGAGTCCAGTGATTAGAGCTCACGACCATAAGGTCATGATTTCGATTTCCAGACTTGGCGTCGCATTGAAACCTTGAGCAAGGCGCATTAGTTCATGCTGCTTCAGCTTACTCATTTGTAATAAGTAACAACCGAGTTCTTTCCCTCAAGCTTTCATATACTGAATGTTACACTAGGTCAAGGATGGAAGGGCTGAGAAGGAATCTACGTCTGCTCATGTTACGTAGGTATCTAAAACAATTAGCGAACGCGTGGTACAAATCAATCTTTCATGAGAGTGTAGCAATAAAAACGAAAGTCATCGTAGCGGGTAAAGCGAAAGTAAATGTTAACATCAAAATGGGCAGTGGGCGGCTCGAACAGGTTGAATTGTACAAGTACCTCGGAGCCCAAGTTTCTTATGAAGCTACTTGTAAGAAAGAAATTAGGACATGGCTAACCATGGCAAGAACGTCCGTGGAAAAGCTTGATAACATCTGGAACAGCAAAAGTGTCCCAACTAAGTTAAAAACAAGGCAAATGCGAGCGCTCATTTGGTCAACAGACAGATATTCATAGTTGCGAAAAAATGAACTCTGAGCATATTTTGAGTGAACATACTCAACGCATTTGAAATGTGGGTGTATAGAAAAATTTTACGAGTCTCATGACTCGTAACAAGAATCATCGGACAAATGAATCATCGTTACAAAATGAAAGACAACTCTTGAACTTTGTGAAAAAAACAACAAAATCTCGTCTATTATGACCATATTCGAAGATGCAGAGATTTGGAAAAAATTATCAAGGAAGAAAGAGTTGAGGGCAATAAATCAAGAGGCAGGCAAAGAACGCAATGGATGGAAAATATCAAAACCTGGTTGGACAAGGATGGCAAGGCAGCTGGAGAACTCGCGTTTAATCGAGAAGACTCTCGTTGCAGAGTGTCATCAATGCGCTGTAGACGTACGAAACATGACGACGACGTCGACTTGATCTTTGGAGAGAGCTACTACGTAGTTGTAGTGTTTTTAGGATTTGAAGAAGCAGGCTTTTGTTTATTGTTATGAATGAAAATTTTCCAAGAAAGATCCTCAATGATCAGTAGTGACACTGAGGTTCTAACTGTACGGTCAAAACTTAAAGAAGGATGAGTGGAAGATTGATTGTGTACAGCGGCTGTATTTTTTGAGCAGTTGGAAGAAACAAGACTGTCATGCATGATAATATTTCCTTACTCTCACATCTCGAACTTTATCATCTTAAATCTCCCCGTTAACCAATAAGATGCAACGGTAAATCATTCTATCGTCTCGTATCTACCTTTAAATAATAATATGAAGAAAAAGGAGAAGTCTTCAGCAATGTTACAACCGATAAGGACCTTGAATAAATTTTGATGGTATTCTGAGCATTACATTACCCGATAGTGGCGAGACGGGAAAAGGGAGAGAAAATATATACGTAAAAAAGAAAAGATTGGAGGGTGGGGGGCATTTTTTCTTTCCTTTTTTTTTTTTTTTTTGTAACTTATTTAATTCATTTATATTTTCTCAGCTTTCTTGATAAATTAATTTCTAATGTGAAAAAAAGAAAACATACTTTAAATATGTTAATAGCAGCAATAACAGGTTTGAAATTTGTTTGGAATGTCTGGCTGACGTCGGCATTTTCATTCCATGATATTTACTT
>NC_068989.1:18446487-18447535 GCF_001194135.2 Octopus bimaculoides
TCTCTCTCCCTCTCTCTGTAGTTTTCTGTGTGTGTATCATATACTCGTTGTGTAATGTTTCTCACATTCATCCACACTTGCATATGTGCGTTTATGTGGGTGTCTATATATATATATATATATATATATACACACACACACACACACACACACACCCGAGAGTGTGTATGTAAGTATGTTTGTAAATATGTGTAATACGTGCATGTAGGTATATGTGCATGTATGTATATGTGTGTATGCATGTGGGGTAGACCGCATATAGAATTTATTCAAATCATAGTCTGCGTATGTCGCCACTCGGAGCTTTTCGTTCTCGCTGTTTTCGGTTGGCTCAGAAATGGGAGCCAAAAAAACTCAGCGAAACTTCTCGCATTGACTCAGCTGTTAAATAAATGCTATTCCATTCTACCTAACAATATTGACTACCTTTGTTTGTCTTTGTTGTGTTTTGCAATTCACACCACTATGAGGCAATAATTACACATTTTCGCACATACGCATGTGTAAGAATGTCTCTATGTATGCGTATAAAGACTTACAAATACAGTGTGGATTTGTATGAAACAATTTGCAATTTATTTCACTCGCTTTTCACAATAAATTGTCTGTATATAATATAATTGATATTTCGACCTAGAAGACCCTATTCGCTGCTGAAATTTGTTGGATTCCAAATAATTTTTAAACTTTACTGTGTCGTTTAAAGTTGTCACATCGCCATCATAGTTTCTGTCTTCGTTTGGAATTCTAAAACAGGAGCGTGAGAACGAAGAAAGAGACAGAAAAAGGTATACTAAGAGAGAGGGGGAAGAAGAAGAAGAAGAAGAAGAAGAAGAAGAAGAAGAAGAAGAAGAAGAAGAAGAAGAAGAAGAAGAAGGGAAGTAAGGTTAAAGGAAGCGGAGGTGCAGCAGCAGCAGCAGGAGAAAGGTTGGCGGAGGAGCAGGAGGAGGAGGAAGACTGGAAGAGGAGGGAGGTTGGAGGAGGAGGAAAGTTGGAGGAGAAGGAAAGTTGTAGGAGGAGGAGGAGGAGGAAGATTAGAAGAGGAAGG
>NC_068989.1:18448617-18449363 GCF_001194135.2 Octopus bimaculoides
GAAAACACCTAAAAGCTTCACGAGGCTCCGGCAGGGGATGGTGGCGAACCCTGCTGTACTCTTTCTCTCACTCTTACTTCCTGTTTCTGTTGTGCCTGTAATTCAAAGGGTCAGCCTTGTCACACTCTGTGTCACGCTGAATATCCCCGAGAACTACGTTAAGGGTACATGTGTCTGTGGAGTGCTCAGCCACTTGCACGTTAATCTCACGAGCAGGCTGTTCCGTTGATCGGATCAACTGGAACCCTCGACGTCGTAAGCGACGGAGTACCAACAACAACAACAATCTCTATATACATAACTTTCTCCACCTTGGTGGCTTTTGAGAACTACTGCTGCTGCTACTGCTACAACTGGTCGTGTGTAGGAGTGTCTAATATATGTGAAAAAAAAACATTACACCGGTTTGGACGACCTCGGTATCTATATCTCTGAATGAATGCTTAATACTGGTAATTCAGCTCTGATTGGGTGCAAGTATACTTAAGAACGTTCCAACTATGCCTATCCTGTCGTTTCTTTTTCAAACTTTTCTTCTTTTTTTTTTTTTTACATTATATACATAGGCGCATGAGTGGCTGTGTGCTAAGTAGCTTGCTTACCAACCACATGGTTCCGGGTTCAGTCCCACTGCGCGGCACCTTGGGCAAGTGTCTTCTACTATAGCCTCGGGCCGACCAAAGCCTTGTGAGTGGATTTGGTAGACGGAAACTGAAAGAAGCCCGTCGTATATATGTGTATATATA
>NC_068989.1:18449420-18453882 GCF_001194135.2 Octopus bimaculoides
TATATATATATATATATGTATGTATGTGTGTTTGTGTGTCTGTGTTTGTCCCCCCACCATCACTTGACAACCGATGCTGGTGTGTTTACGTCACCGTAACTTAGCGGTTCGGCAAAAGAGGCCGATAGAATAAGTACTAGGCATCCAAAGAATAAGTCCTGGGGTCGATTTGCTCGACTAAAGGCGATGCTCCAGCATGGCCACAGTCAAATGATTGAAACAAGTAAAAGAGTAAAAGAGTATAGGCTCTACTGAGCCTATGTATATAATGTCTCGATTGAGCAAATGGGAAATAGACACGCTTCAAAGAACAAACTAGTATAGAATGAAGTGTGCTGTTTTAACACACATCAGTGGGAATTGAGCTGAAGGTATGTGAGTTGGAAATCCCAAACTATAACGATTCGGTTATTTGGAGAGAGGTGTGGTGCTGATAAACAGCGAGAAAAAGTGTTTGAAAGAGAAAGTTAATACCAACAGAGATCTAAGTGTGAATTTGAAATATGATAGAGACAGTAGCATTTTTCATCCGAAGTAATATTTTTAGTGAAAGTGTAGAATCCAATGAAACTAATGATGTTCTGTGTCTGTAAATAGTAAGTGTAAAAGGTTGATAGTTGCAGTAGAGATATTAGTCTCTCTCTACCACCTTTCAACAAAATTATATATTGAGAAACAGTAGAACGATTAACAACATAATAAAAATAAGTTTTATTTTTGGTGATGCTTGGTTTTACAAATCCTGTGTTATTCAGCCTGGCAGCCGCTTGTTAACTTGTAATCGGAATCTGGATATTAGGAGCTTCGTTGAGGCATGCCAAAGGAGCAAGTAATTGTCACGTCGAAAGCATCGCGCTAAACGGGCTTAGAAAGCGCGCGAAGCGCTTTAAGTACTGGTTTTACTACGCATGCGCACTCGAGGAGCTTCCGGGAAGGCAAGTCCCTTACGCATGCGTAGATTGTACTTTCTTAATGGCGGCCATAATTACGCGCCACTACATAAGTACCAAAAAAGAAGAAACTTTATGTTTTGAGTACGGTTTCTCATTAGAGGAGTAAGCCGCCATTTCGATATTTTGATGAAGAGTTATGTCTCGAACGTTAAATTCTTCTTCTTCTTCTTCTCGACATACTAACATATTTCCACTTTGTGAACTTTTCGCAATAATATTTATAACTTCCTCGTTAGTGAAGTCATCGTGAATTAATTAGATTTAAAGAAATAAATCAGATGATACTAAAAATTAACGATGTATTATATAAGGAACTCGTGAGTCAAATATCTAAATATTTCTCAGGTTTGTTTGTTAGCGATGATCTGAGGTAATGTTCTCTTACTGTACACTATAACAACATCATATCGCATTACAATAGTAGTTCTAAAACTTGTGCAGCTCAGCGACTCCTTTCACGGAATGGCGTTTTGCAAACTCCTCCACCTTATATTTCGAAAAAGAAAACCAAAATAGTAGATTATTTTAATCAGACAGAAGTTATTTCGTATATTTTCTTCTGCTTTTCGTCCAGCATGTGATCCCTTTTAGATATATCTGCGTGGATTAGTTCCTTCTATGATTATAAAAAATACTAAACAAAGCAAGAATTTATATAACGAAATTGCGTTGAGCCTAGGCGCATCATCAGTCATATTTCTGTTCACTGATTGTTGTTGGCACTCCGTCGCTTTCGACGTCGAGGGTTGCAGTTGATCCGATCAACGGAGCAGCCTGCTCGTGAAATTAACGTGCATGTGGCTGAGCACTCCACAGACACGTGTACCCTTAACGTAGTTCTCGGGGATATTCAGCGTGACACAGTGCGACAAGGCTGACCCTTTAAATTACAGGCACAACAGAAACAGGAAGTAAGAGTGAGAGATAATTGTGGCGAAAGAGTACAGCAGGGTTCGCTACCATCCCCTGCCGGAGCCTCGTGGAGCTTTAGGTGTTTTCGCTCAATAAACACTCACAACGCCCGGCCTGGGAATCGAAACCGCGATCTTATGACCACGAGTCCGCTGTCCTAACCATTGGGCCATTGCGCTTCCACTGTTCACTGATAACTCAGTGTTAATTCAGCTGAAATTAGTACCAACTGAGTGCTAGTCTAGCCCTCTCTCTCCCTCTAGATGGATATTCCGTGAGTCAAGAGTGGGGGAGTCGGTAGATGTGTATGTCTGTTCGCGTCAGCATAGGTACCCAAGACAATTAGCCAAAGCATAATACAAGCAGCTAGGTCATTCTCGCTTGCGAGTGATGGCAGTGAATAACACGATGTCCCAATATTATGTGTATAAACGCTAAAGGGGAAAGGGAGCATTGGATGGTACTAATGGGGCACTGAAAAAGTATTAGTAAAATAAAAGCAGTGATAACTAAAAAAAAAAAAAAATCTGACAAGCGCTGCTTTTCGTTACGTGACTGCTGTATGAATCTGTATTCTAAGCTAGTAATCTGTGTATCAGACTCAAAGCAAATACACCACAGAAAGCCAGTTTAACTGTGGCATTCGTCCGGAAATAATATCTCTTATGGACGTACTGTGTTAAATAATTCAAAATTATATCAGTAACACCTATTAATGCTACCATATTAGCATTAATAGGTGCTGGTAATGGGTGCCAACCTATGTTTGTGACTGGGCCATTGAGCCTCCACTGTCATATATAATACATGTACATACATACATACAGACAGACAGACAGACAGACAGACAGACAGACAGACAGACAGACAGACAGACACGTTTATGTGTGATAAGAGAGAGAGAGAGTAAGAGAGTATAAGAGATAAGGTGATAAACATTTTGGTGGGGGTAATATAATTCAAGACTAACTGGAAGAACCGGTTATATGACAAATTCCAATATATCTGGTACTTTCCAACTAAAATACACAAAATTGGGCAAACCCCTTATATGGAAGAGGATATTTGCCATTGCTCTATATTGATTTTATTGCAGATCGATAAAGTCAACACAATCTGAAGAGATCTGAAATAGAAGTCTGGTAGGATACTGTATGTGGTGAACTCCTGTTATAAGCGATGTATCTCAAATGCCTCTCCTGTTATATAATGACATGAAACTCAGGGATGGCTAATAGAAAAGGTGGACAGATACAAACTAACAGGCTAGAACCTGCACATAAATGCACAACACAGCAGAATATAGGCACTAGACACTACAATAGAGAGAATACTTTCAATGCATTAGAAAGAACAAAACCAAAACACAACAGAAAAAATCAAATCGAAGCAAGACAGAAACCCAAAACAAAACACAAAGCCAGTAGTTTTACCCTCGAAAATTATTTATCTTTTACTTGTTTCAGTCATTAGACTGCGGCCATGCTGGGACACTTCCCTGGAGTATTTTTAGTCGAATGAATCGATCCCAGTACCTTTTTTTAAAGTCTGGTATTTATTCCAAACCACTAAGTTACAGAGATGTAAACACACCACCACCGGTTGTAAAGCACACAAACACACACACACACACATATGTATGCATATATGTGTATATATATATATATATATATATATATATATATATATATATATATATGTACACACACACACACATACGACGCGCTTCTTTCAGATTCCATCTACCAAATCCACTTACAAGGCTTTGGTCGGCCCGAGGCTATAGTATAAGACACTTGCTCAAGGTGCAACGTAGTGGGACTGAACCCGGAACTGTGTGGTTGGGAAACAAGCTTCTTACCACACGAAAGCATGCAATTCTTTCTTCATTTGCCGAGGCTGTTGAGGAAGGCGCCATAAAGACCAATTATAAAAACAATATAAAGAGATGAAAGAAAATCTGCAACCCTCTTTCGCTACTTAACCTTTATTAACAGCAAAACAAAGTACAAAGTCTATAAGAAAAGAAACCTCCAGTACCAAATCAAAAGTGACGTAAGAGAAAATATAAGACAGACGGTAATATTGGTCTTGAATAAGATATCATAGATTTTAGAATGCTTTGAGATATTTGGAGAAGGAATAAAAATGGGTCACAAAACTTAGCCCTTTTAGAATTCAGATTACTCGATCAAATATAATGCTTGCTTTTTACATTGCTTTGAATAAAATCATGCATTATTTCGTAGCTTTACGGTTTTGATGATGTGATTGTTCATTTTTAGAATAACACTGTGTGTTGAGAGAAACCAGATCTGGCCGGTTTGAATATAAAACAGGTAGAATATTTGGGCTGGATATGGCTGGTTTAAATGCTAAAGGTTTAAAGGAATAATTGATTAGTTACTGAATAAAATTACCATCATTACGGAAGAATTCATGTTATAATTGGGAGTAGGGACTATTAAGATGCCGATGCGTGGTTTAGTGATAACGGTGTTGCCCTCATAATCCTGAGACTCTGGTTTCGATTCTTGGACTGGGCGTGCGTTGTGTTTTCTTGAGAAAAACAGTTCATTTCACGTTGCTCCAGTCAA
>NC_068989.1:18454129-18457961 GCF_001194135.2 Octopus bimaculoides
TGTTGAATAAAATTGCAATTAAATGATTAACTGATCCTCCTGTATTTTCTTTTACCCAAAACCAAGAACTGGTAGTAGGTGTTAGATTTAAAAACTGAAATCTAAAGAGAGATGGGATAAGAAAAAGAAAAGAGACCGGAAGAATTAGTTTCTTCAAAACATCTGCATTTTTTTTTTTTTTATTACGATTTCTGAAACAACTATCAAAAAGAATAGTGGCGAAATAGTCCAAAGAAAATACAAGTTAAAACAAAAAGGCCTACAAAAAGGTAACAGAACCAAGTCTAAGACATGGAAAATAATTAAATATATATCACTAAAGTAGTATAAACATAACAGTATATTTATGTAGTGTTGTTTTATCATTCACTCACTACGTCACTTCCGTTTCCTTTTACTTTCCTTCTTTCTTTTCCTTCTTAGCAGTGATAATTAATTAATCAAAGCGAAAACTGATTTTTTTCCGTTAAAGAACATAATTAAATTATACTTATGAATAGCCCTTTCTGCTATAGGCTCAAGGCCTGAAATTTTGGGAAGGATATTAGTCGATTATATCAACCTCAGAGCTCAACTGGCACATATTTTATTAACCCCATAAAGATGAAAGGCAAAGATGATCTCAGCGGTATTTAAACTCAGAACAGTAAAGTCGGAAGAAATACCGTGAAGCAATTTGTCTGGCGTTCTAACGACTCTGCCAGCTCGCTCCCTTATATATTTATGAATAATGAAAAATCATTGTCAACAACACCTGAAGTATACTGAAGAATAACAAGCGTGTGCAGTGTTAGATGGTAAATGAAAACAATACTAGTCCAATTACTCAGGGTAACTGGAATATTAATTGGAATGTAAATAGAATACAGCAGTTAAGTATGACTATTTACCAAAAGGAGGGAAGTAAATAAGAAAATATCAAACTAAAAATCCACATGCCCAGACGGAATTCGGGTATTTCTGGTTTGAAAACTTCTCAAGTATGCAATAACAGAAGGTGTGCTATTATCTTTTGTCTTTTACATGTTTCAATCATTGGACTGTGACAATGCTAGGACTGTGACTGTCGCTATGCATTGGACTGTGACTGGGGCTATGCATTGAAGGATTTAGTCGAACAAATCGACCTCAGTATTTACTTTTTTTAAGTATTTGTAAAAGTATTTGTTTACTTTTTCTTAAGGTTCTTGTTCTATAATTTACTTTTGCCGAACCGCTAAGTTACGGGGACATAGACAAACCATCACTGGTTTTTCAAACGGTGAGGGGTACAAATACAAACACCAAGACACACACACACACACACACACATGTATATATGTATACGACAGGCTTCCACACAGTTTCTGTCTACCAAATTTACTCACAAAGCATTAGTCGGCCCTGAACTATAGCAGAAGACACTTGCTCAAGGTAGTGTGCAATAGGACTGAACACAAAATCATGTGGTTGCAATGCAAGCTTCTCAACCACACAATTATACCTGTATTTGTTATGAATGATAAAAGAAAGAACATGAGCCACTACACATTAATCATGTTTACTTCTGATGTGAAAATACAGGTATTTTTCAGCCGATTAATTAAATAAATACTTACAGATGAGAAAAAAGGATTGCAGAGGAACTGATACATAAGTGAAAGATTAACAACTGATATACATTTTATATAATAACGTGGCCAAACAATGAGGAGTGATTTGGATAGAAAATGTCGAGGATATATAGCCAGTGTGTAATATCAAAACGAAAAATATCTGATAAAGACCGACGGGGAAATGTCGAACAGTTTAAGGCAGACCTACAACGAACAATAATACGAGTATTCGATATATTTCAAGTATAAAATGGATCTACATTGACGGAAAGCAGTGAACAACTCAAGGCAGCAAACATGTAGCTTTTCGTAAGATTTCTTAACACCTGGAAGGGAGATGTGCAATGGAAAGAACACTATTATCATTATGTATAAAACACATGAAAGAAAGGAGGCGCTCTTTTCAAATTTTAACGTATAACCAGGCGGACAAAGCTAAACAAACTGCACCACAAATTGTCATTGAGAGTGCGTATGTATCTATGTGTGGTGTGTATAGTTGTGTGTGTATGAGAGAGGGATGGGGGATGTTGCATACCAAAACTGATTTCGTAATTTTAAATGTTAATTTTTCCATGGCGCTGAGTTTCTTAATGTTATAAGTAAATCATACGAGAAGATACAGTTTATTACTACAAATAATTTATTACTTGTAAAAGGGCAAAGCACCATGATCTTTGAAAAACCCTCATAGAATTTTGAGAACGATGCAGTCACAGTTCAAACTGAACATCAATTTGCCTCCAACAAACCTGTTTGGTAGGGCATACAAAAATTATAATCTTCCTCTTCTGAAAAATTAAAATTTTTTACTAAAGATGAAAGGCTATAAAAGTGACGAGTATCTGATATCTTAACATACCGACATCAGATTTTCCTCAAGATTTTTATCCTTCTTTGAACAACTAAATAAAGGCAAAATATTTCGTGGGTTCTTTAATTTACGGCTGCTTTTACAGCAAAACTTTAAGTTGTTGAAAACCTCGGTCGTAAGATTTATCATTTTAAGCCAAATTACTCCCACGCTACAGGCCATTTTGGCAGTTCTAATTTATTCACTGTCATTTTAGTTTATCAAAAGGCAAAAAAATTTTCTGAAAAAGAAAGAAGAAAAGAAAATAAATTCTATACTAAATTTTCTGTTGTAGGATCCATTACTGAATTTAACAAACCCTCACTGTCCATAGCAAAACGATGGCTTTGTTTAACTAAACCTGATGCTGTTTGTGCAACCTTTCCTACTAAACAAAATATTCAGTGTCTGCCTGAATAGATCATCTTATTTCAATTCGTGAAAGATTATAGATAGACTGCCTTAATAAGTCTCGCAGAAGAGAAATAAGAGAGTCAATTATTTCAGTGCAATGGACTAGGAGTTGACTAGTGACAAGTCGCAACAGGTCCTCTAAATGTTCAAGTGTCTGGTGTGAGCTGTGGAAAACTGGGTCAGACATAACAAACTTTCACGAATTTTCCATCTTGTTTTGTCATCTGGCGTTTCTGTCTCCCTCTCTCCCTCCCTTCTACTTTCTCTTCTTTATCTTCTTATTTTGTCCTTCTCTCTCTCTCTCTCTCACTCTACCTTTTCTTCTTTCTGTCCTTGTTCTTCATTTAACAATATATTTCTTTTTCTCTTGTTATTGCTATTTTTGTCTCTCTCGTCTGCTTTTCTTCAAATTCCGTTTTTACTTAAATATTTATTTATCTTATGATTCCTTCTCATTCTTTCTCCTTTTCACCCTCTACATTCCATCTCTCTTTTTCGTTTACCCTCTCATTCTCTCGGTTTTAATTTTTTCCCTTTACTTTCTCTTAATCTTTCTTTTTATCCTCCCCCCTCTCTTTCTCTCTCCCTTTCATTCTCTCTCTCTTCCTCTCCTATCTCTTCTAAGTCTCACACTTCTCACTGTTTCTATCTCTCTCTTATTGACTCTCACATTTACTCTTGCTCACACCGACCCAGTATTTCTTTCTCTCTCTCATACACTCTTTCTCCCTCCCTTTCTCTCACTCATACACTTACTCTCCCACTTGCTCGTTGTCTCTTAGTCTCTCACTCTCTCTTTCACTTTCTCAGCCTCTCTCATTACCGTCTCTTTATTAAAAACTCTCTGTCACTCTTTGTCACGCGCTCTCATACACACGTATTCTCTCTCTCCCTCCCTCCTTCCATACTCTCTCTCTCTCTCTCCCTCCCTCCTTCCATTCTCTCTCTCTCTCTCTCTCTCTCTCTCTCT
>NC_068989.1:18458308-18463464 GCF_001194135.2 Octopus bimaculoides
TCTTTTCTTTTTCTTCTTCACCACCACCATCACCAGCATCATCCTCACCGTCGTCATTGACATCGTTATAATCGTCATCGTCATCGTCGTCGTCACTATCACAAAACCACCTGGCTTTACACAGTTTAAAGCGAAGGGAACAGAAAGTCAAAAGGAGAAGAAGAAGAAGAAGAAGAAGAAGAAGAAGAAGAAGAAGAAGGAAGCAGAGAAAGAAAAGGAAGCGAGAAAGAGTGGGAAGAGATTAAAAGCTAACTCATCTTACAAACAATTCACTTACTTCCTCCAGCTAGTATTACGTAATTAGTTGCAGTGGTGTAACAGAAACACTGTACCACAATAAGAATGCATTTTACCGCGGTACCATACAGAATTAGATACCACAAAACATCATTAATACCACAGGGCAATCGCTTTAACTAGGGATTATATAGATACTGTAAGATACTACACTCAGTTGCCTCACGTATACCACAAGGCATTCATTGGTATCCATTTTAGCTTGATACTTTATATATGCTGCAAGATAATTATTTTTACTTCAGTATACAGAATATTATATTGGTAACTAGCTTAGCAGCACTTCGTACGGACTTTTAAACTAGCTCCTGCGGAGGGCGAATTGAGCCTGCGGGCCAAAACTAAAGTGTACAATAATAATAAAGAATTTATTGGTACCCTACTAATATGGTATTACTTTAAATTGACTTTAAATGAAAAACTTGTAAGTTCACAAATTTTGGGAGTTCTTTTTAAATTTGAATTTTCTATTGTTAGCGTATAGCAAATCCTCATCCAGACCTGATCCCAATGCTGGATGTTCAAGAACTAACTGAAGGGCAGATTTTCAATCCCGGGATCATCCTGATTCCAAAGAGGTATAATATGTCTTTGTAGTGCAAAGGTAGACTAAGATACAGGGAGCTCGGACGGACGGACGGACAGACAGAATCTCGCGTTTATTATTTTAAATAATAAAGCTTGTCTAAAGAAATGAAGGAATAGTCCCTAAGATAATTTGTTTACAAATACAGGAAAGTCTTCAAATTTTTCAATGACATGAAATGGAATAAATAAAATAAAGTAAAATATTTACGCTACTACATTAAGGATTGTTTTTATCGATGTGCCTAAGCTCAAGCATTTTCAGTCGCTAAGCAGAAAATTCTTAACTGTAATAACGCAAATATTTTACTTCGTATCATTTCCATTTCATTTCCTTGGAAAATCTGAAGACTTCCTGTACCTTTATATAAATATTTCTTCTGATTAACTTAATTACTTTTACCAATACACACACACACATCATATTGGCACTCTATCGGTTACGACGACGAGGGTTCCCGTTGATCCGATCAACGGAACAACCTGCTCGCGAAATTAACGTGCAAGTGGCTGAGCACTTCACAGACACGCGTACCTTAACGTAGTTCTCAGAGAGACTCAGCGTGACACAGAATGTGATGAGGCTGGCCCTTTGAATCACTGGTACAACTCACTTTTGCGAGCTGAGTGGACTTAAGCAACGTGAAATAAAGATCGTCTCCTAACCACTAAGATAGTAAAGAGCCGAAGCAAATAACAATTCATCACCTTCAGATTTTGGGAGCAAAACCAGTAATGTTGAAGGGGTGGAAAGGATTAGTTGATTTCATTGACTCCAGTATTTGATAGTCATTTTATTCATACGACCCCGGGTGGTGATAAAGACAAAGTCGACCACGGCGGAATTAGAACTCACAATGGAAGAAATACCTCCAGGCATTTCGTCCAACGCTCTAACGGTTCTGCCAGCTTGCCAACCTCTGATTACCATTAATGATCATTTCTTTATTTTGGCACATGACCAGTAAATTTGCTCGCCAGTGGTATTTCATTTGTCTTTATATTATGAGTTCAAATTCCGCCGAGGTTGACTAAGCCTTTCCTCCTTTCGGGGTCGATAAGATAAATACCAGTTAAGCACTATGGTCGACGTAACCGACTTAATCTCTCCCCTGCTCCCAAATTGCTGCCCTTGTGCCAACAATTTGAAATCAACAATCTTTTCTACAAATAGATACAAAGCCTGAAATTGGATGGGGGGGAGAAGCAAGTCGATTACATCAAACCCCACTACTTGTCTAGGACCCCCGAAAGGATGAAAAGCAAAGTCGACCTCAGAATTTGAAATCAGAGCGTAAAGACGGACGAAATGCTGTTAAGCAGTTTGTTCGGCATGCAGACAGGTCTGTCAATGTTCTGGTGAAATCCTAACACCCCTGTGGGGCAGCAAGTCAACAATTCTAAACCGTATAAAGGCGCATGCACCCTGTCAGTGAGGGACAGTGTTGTGTATGCAGGTGCTTTGTGAAGACAGTCGTAGAAGTCGCTGAGAAGAAATATTGTTTGTTCCGTGTTGTTTCTGATTTATGTTTGTATTGTTATAATCTTGTGAGGATCGTCCCATCTGAGATGTTTTTGATAACACACGTCTGATAGCTTAGAACTGATTAAAAGTAAAACAACAGCAGCATCTACTAAACTTATTCACGGATTAATTATTCAATTATTACCCAGGATCACCTGTCTCGAGTTTAAATCAATGGGGAGAGAAGTGGCTTACAAAGTGTTTAACAGAAGACTGGAGCGAGGCCTGGAGTGGAGGCTGGAATTAATCTATTTAAGCTGGTCCTCGTGTAGTGATTCATAGTTGTTAAACTACATCTGTCGGTTGTTTGTGACAGTTTGACACCTCCCACTCGCAAAGTCTTCATTTTCTGGAGTAAAAACAATTTTTTTCTATAACTCGTCGAGGCCCTACCTGCAGCTAAAGAGATATTGATATAGGCGTAGGAGTGGCTGTGTGGTAAGTAGCTTGCTTATGAATCACATGGTTCCGGGTTCAGTCCCACTGCGTGGCACCTTGGGCAAGTGTCTTCTATTATAGCCTCGGGCCGACCAAAGCCTTGTGAGTGGATTTGGTAGACGGAAACTGAAAGAAGCTCGTCGAATATATATATGTGTATGTATATATATGTGTTTTGTGTGTCTGCGTTTGTACCCCCAACATCGCTTGACAACCGATGGTGGTGTGTTTACGTCCCCGTAACTTAGCGGTTCGGCAAAAAGAGACCAATAGAATAAGTACTAGGCTTCCAAAGAATAAGTCCTGGGGTCGATTTGCTCGACTAAAGGCGGTGCTCCAGCATGGCTGCAGTCAAATGACTGAAACAATTAAGAGAGCTAAAAGAGGTACAAGCGATTCCAAATATCAATCTTTGCGTATCTCATGGTGGTGGTCATAGCCGCCGCCACGACGACGACGACGATGACGATGACGGTGGCGACAGGAAAGATTAACAAAAGAGACATGTCTGTAGTCTAGAGAGTGGAGAGTACTTCAGAGCTACTTATCAATCACTTTTCTCTGAGTTGTGTCTAGGATATGTCTTTCAGCAGCTCCGCCACAGACGCAGGAGAGATACTTTATTTTAAGTCACGCCTAAAGTTTTATGGAGGATTAACAATTAATAATTGTTGAGAATTAAGTATTTTCTGGTTCTGAAGAGGGCTAGTCTTTGAGATGCAGCCTTTTCTATCTTAAGAAATTGCGGGTTTTTCCAAGAGGGATACTCAATGAAAGTGGGACATGACATTCGGAATATCCGTTTAGGCTCTAGTTGCATATTTTTCATGGCTAAGGAGATGAGGGACAATAATATTTTCTTGGTATATGCAATGATTGCATTTTTCTTTTATCTTTTTTTTTTTTGGTTCACGAACTAAACCAGATTGACCTGATACATTGGAGGGTGCTTTATATCAATCGTAGGCAACCAGTGGCCCGGGGGACTTTCTAGATAGAACTCCTAACGAAAAATTACCTTGAATTTATTTAGTAGTACGGCTCGCTTGATGATGGCCCATGTCTCATGTGACCCGCTTCTAGAGAAAGGTTGATCATGCTTATTTTACATAAACAGAGAGAGAGATAGGTAGATAGACAGGCAGACAGACAGACAGACAGACAGACAGACATGCAGGCAGACAGACAGATGGAGAGACAGGCGGAGAGCTGGCAGAAACGTTAGCGGTAATTCGCCTGCTGTTACGTTCTGAGTTCAAATTCCGCCGAGGTCGACTTTGCTTTTCATCCTTTCGGGGTCGATTAAATAAGTACCAGTTACGCACTGGGGTCGATATAATCGACTTAATCCGTTTGTCTCACTTTGTTTGTCCCCTCTATGTTTAGCCTCTTGTGGGCAGTAAAGAAATAAGATAGATGAAGAGACAGATGGACTGGCGAATGGACAGACAGATGGACAATGAGATAGAGAGGAGACAGACAGACAGACAGACACATAAATAAATAGATAGATAGATAAATAGATAGATAGATAGATAGATAGAATATCTAATCTCAAGAGAGTCTAATTTACGTTCATTTAATTTCTAAAGCCATCTGAATTGGGGTACAACAAGCAACAATTAATTTAGTGACCTTAGAGTATTGCCGCCACAGCTTGGAGAGTTTGTACACTTGTTAAATAAATCAGTAGTGTGAATATTGCCTCAATGGTAGTATAGGTGCATAGCAAAGCAAACCAGGAGTTTTAAGATAAACCTAGAATATAATGGTAGATGAGGTGTGGAGAAAGAGAGGCGGGGACGAGAGAGAGAGGTGGGGAAGAAAGAGTAAGATCGAGGGAAGGAAAGAAGGAGGTAAGGAAAATTAATGAGTTGGGTAAAACAACTTGACAAGTGTACCAGATTAAATTAATGGCGCTATTCTGATTCGGTTTCGTTGGGTATTTTAATGCCAGGATGCTTAAGACCAATGTGTGCGTATGTGTGTGTGTGTGTGTGTGTGTGTGTGCGTGTATATTTATATATATATATATATATGCACACACACATAGACACATGTAGATAGATATGCTTGTACGAGTCTTGTGTATACATGCACGCGCGCGCGCGCACATGAAATACAGGAAGTACTTGTGTAATCAACTTTAAGCAAAGTGTTACGGAGCAGAAACTGGAATAAAATAAAAATACTCGCACGCGCACATCCAAACACTCACACACACACACACGTGCGTGCACACTTACACAAATACATTCATACACACATACACTCACACATACACTCACACATACACTCACACATACACACT
>NC_068989.1:18463865-18464559 GCF_001194135.2 Octopus bimaculoides
TTCCCTTTATCAGAATTTTCCTCATGTAAAATCTTATGCACACACACAAATAGATAGATAGATAGATAGATAGATAGATAGATAGATAGATAGATAGATAGATAGATATAAACTTCAACTCCAGCGGCACAATTTATGCGCGCGTAGACAGTGTACGTTTATGCCCATATGTTTGTATTCGTGTCTTGCTTTCTTATTCTTGTATACATTCGTTTGCCTCTCCCAGAAATTTAATGCTTTTAGCTTAATACTCTGACGCTTGCAGATTCGGGTGGTCTCAAGGGTAAAAAGCGCGAAGCAGCTATGACTTTCTGGACACTGACTGACGAGGACATCGGCTGCGAATGACCTATGTATCTTGTTATTGTCCAGTTTCCTGTTTATTATGTTGTCGTCTATTTTTCCATATGTTGCTTTTTGCTGGATTTCCGCTTGTAGTGTTCTTTTTGTCCTACCCTTGATATATACATACATACATATATATATATATATATATATATATTCAACTCCTTGCTTAATGCAAGCCCGGATTACTCTTAGCTCTTACACTGTTTCAGTATTGCGTGTCAAAAGTGAAACATTAACATACCTATTATAATGTGATATAATACTTTTACTATTATATGGTTTCAATTTCAATTACTTTCACTATGTATTTATATACATGTTTGTGTGTGTGTGTGTGTGTGTATAT
>NC_068989.1:18468834-18471160 GCF_001194135.2 Octopus bimaculoides
TCTCTTTTTCTCTCCCTCTCCCCTCTCTCTCTCTCTTTTTCTCTCCCTCTCCCCTCTCTCTCTCTCTTTTTCTCTCCCTCTCTCTCTCTCTCTTCCCCTCTCTCATTCTCTCACCCTTTCTCTCTTAGTCTATCTTTCTCTTTCCCTCTCTTATACTCTTTGACTTGTTTCAGTCAGTGGACTGAGGTCATGCTGGAGTACTCTCTTGAAGGATTTAGTCAAACAAATCGCCCCACCCCACTCAGTACCTATTTTAATTCTGTTACTTATCCTATCGATGTCTTTATATCAAACCGTCATGAGACAAGGATGTAAACAAACCAAAATCGGTTATCGAGCGACGAAGTAGTAACATATAGATGCACATACACACATATACACACACACAAACACGCACACACATACAGACATATAATATAGTAAATAAATAAATAAATTAATTAATTAATTAATTAATTAATTAAAAGAAAGTGATAATATATGTGGAAAGTGATAATATCAATATAACAGTTCTGAAGGCAGCGGGCTGGCAGAATCGTTACTGCACCGGAAAATCTGCTCGGCGGCATTTCTTCCGACTTTACATTCTGAGTTCAAATACCGCCGGGTTTGACTCTGCCTTTCATCCTTTTGGGGTCGATAAAATAAGTACCGGTTGAACAATGGGGTCGATGTAATTGACTTACCACCTCTTCCAAATAGCTGCCCTTGTGTCAAAATTTGAAACCAATATACACAATGCTGTAAGCAAGCATAAAAAGTAAAGAAAAATTGTAAATTAAAAATGATAAAGAATGACCGACCGATAATCGATGTCATTAGGTTCATAGTTAATCTGTATTAATAGCATAAATATGTCTCCAAATTGAACAGGAAAGAGAGAAATAAAATTTTTAAAAATGAAAGTGAGAAAATGAAGAAAAGAATACCACAGGTTATAAGAACTGGTTATTAACCAAAGGTGGGCACCGTTAACCGAAAAGTTAACTTTGTTAATCGCTAATCCGTTAACCAAAAGGTTAACTTCGATGACTGTTAATCACTTAATTGTTTCCTAATGTAACGGAAGTTATCGATAAACCGTTAACGTTAGTTTTTGCTCTAAAACCACCTAAAAACACCTTTAAAAAGTGCCAAGACTATAAAATTCCGTTAACTTCAATTGAATTGAAGTTAACGGAAGTTAACTCAAATTCACTTGAGTGAACGGAAGTTAAATGTAACAGAGGTTAACTAGTCCGATAATGCTTTCCAAAGTTAACTTAAAAGTTAAATCGTTAACGAAAATGTTAACTTCATTAATTAACGATTAACGGATTAACGGTTTGGTACCCAGGTTTGCTATTAACATCATAGAATTGTGCCAGTAACCAGATCACAGTGACCGATGAAAATTTTGACACCACATGAGATAAATATAAATTTAAAGTGAATTTAACAGCTTTTTGTGTTATTAAATGGTTCTGCTTTTTATTAAATGGTTTCAGTTTCAACACAAGATCTCAAAGCAAGTCACTTAGTAGACAAGTACAACACGTGTGTGTGTGTGTTTGTGTGTGTGTGTACATAATGCATACATACATACATACATACATACATACATACATACATGCATTGTGGATTTTGCATGTACCTGTAAGACGTATGACTGCTCCTGTTAAGTTTAGAGCGCCACGTAAATTATCATCGTTTAGTTTGCTTCTAGTATAGTGTTTAAACTACTACTATAGTTTGTAGTATTACTAGTTATGATATTAAGACCAAATGTAGGATAAATTACGATAAACACAAGTTTCTTTCATTTGTTCCTACGCCCATTTCACCATTGTGGGTATTTGAAACTCTACATTGGATGTTCCAAGCGCAATTGGATGCTTAACAACAAGGGATCATCGGAGAATACTTTCTGGCATTGTTACAGAGACTAATGTGGTTAAACATCCGACTGCACTTGAAACATTCAATGCAGAATTCCAAACAACCGTTCGAACAAATGATATAATCTTGTTTTTGTTGTAATTTTTCATTGGCGTGACTGTGTGGTAAGAAGCTTGTTTCTCAACCGCATGGTTTCGGGTTCACTCCTACTGTGTGGCACCTTGGGCAAGTGTCTTCTACTATAACTTCGGGCCGACCAAAGCCTTGTGCGTGGATTTGGTAGACGAATACTGAAAGAAGCCCGTCGTTCCCCGCTTACTTTCTTCCCTTTTTCTTTTTCCCGCTCCCCCTCTCTCTCTCTCAGATTTCTTGGCACTCTCTTTCTTTAGCTCCCACTATTTTCCACTCGTTTATCTCCCCTGTACCTTTCTATTTGTCTCTGATTTTT
>NC_068989.1:18471839-18474670 GCF_001194135.2 Octopus bimaculoides
TATATATATCCGTGCGTGCGCCTCTAAGTTTGTTTACAATAGATCTATAGATAGATAGATAGATAGATAGATAGATAGATAGATAGATAGAGAGAGAGAGAGAGAGAGAGAGAGATAGTTAGGGAGAGAGAGAGAGAGAGAGAGAGAAAGAGATGTACATACATACATACATATATACATGCATACGTACATACATACATATGCGCGTATGAAATCGGGCGTATATTAGATGTATTTAGGATGACATAATTAGCAATTTCAAGGATTGCATCTTAAGAGTACAGTTACAGCTAAGAGCTGCTGAGCCAATTTTTCGTTTGTGTAACACTAAATATTGCTACTGAATACTGAACAAGTAAGCATTGTACACAAATACAGACTCTAATCATCTTCTTAATGTATGGAACGATATAAGTAGAAGAATCATCAGTTATATCTTTCAAAAAAACACGTTGTATATAAACCATTAATTGACACTTTTTTATTTTTGCTTTTTTGTTGTGTCTCAAGGATGAAGTTGTGTTCAAGACCTTTGCAGGCCCTCCTTGACTGCAGAGAATGACGCCGTTAATGTTTCGTTTAAGCCTTTCCAAACTCGACACCCACAGCTAAAATATTAGTAGAGAGGAATTGCTAGAGGTGACGATAGTCTGGGGAGAAAGGACCTGGTACAGTGATTAGTGCAGGGTCGGGAGCGGAGTTGGGCACATGGTCAAAGAGAGGTGGAGAAATGAGTGGGTCGAGAGTAGAAGAGGCACAAACTAGTCAATCCTGAGAAAAAGAGGATGTTATAGTAACAACTGAAAAGAGAGAGGAAATAGTACGTCGAAGGGCTGGAGCATGTCTCACTAATTAGCCGATTGGTCCTTCTCTGAATACGGTCCAGGATGTCTGTGTACATAGCAATATCATCCTAAATGTGAAACCAATATTCTATCGTGAGCCTCATTTGCGCTTTGTAGTGTCACCAGTTGTTGGCGGTTAAAATATTTTCTGGACTTCAAGAGAAGGGGCAATGCTGGGATGCTTAAACTAACTGCATCGTCTTTATTTTTCCCCAAAAATTCAGATTATAAGCCCTAAAATTTTATAACCCTAAAATTCACTCTATAATTGCTCACGGGCATATAGCGCAAAGGTTAAGAACGAGTTCTAGGCGGTGCCTTGAATAAATAATAATAATAATAATAATAATAATAATAATAATAATAATAATAATAATAATAATAATAATAATAATATCAGCAAAAAATACCTAAGGAATGAGAACCCAGAGTTGGGTTCAAAATCCTACCAGGACACCTGATGAAGGCTGGAGAGTAAATCAACCGAAACGTTGTGGTAACAACAAACAAGTTGAGGACAAATATCTGTCTAATGTAAATAATGTAAATATTGTACATTACTGTATTATTTCCCTAGCTTTTTTTTTTTTTTTCAGATTTAAACTCCCCTTGAAGGACTCCTGTTTTGTTATAGTAATAATAATCTGAATTAATTGAAGCTGTAGCGAGACAGAAAAGAGTTATTTTGTCGTGATGTCATAGCACAGTCGTGCTATGGTCATTTCATCCAATTAGAACTGGCTGCGGAAGGATACATGTAGCAACTTTCACCCAGCAGTATATGCGCCTCTTTCAAATAGCTAAATTAGTTGCAGCGTTGACGGTCCTAGGAGCAACATCACCCTTTCTGATATGCGACTGTTACAGTGTACGCTACCAACGCCGCGCAACTCATTTCATGTATATCTGTTTTCATTCTGTGGCACATAAACCACCCATGCGAATTTCTTCATGTCTCGCGACACCATTTGTTTATCATTCACACACAAACAAAAAAATAATTCTTATTGCTTCTTGCGAGTACTTGTTACCCTTCAAAAATAGATTTTAATGTTATACATACCTTGCTTTCTGACTTTCATTACACACGCTGTCACAGAACACTCACATGAAATTAGTGACGACCACCATCATTACAAAAAGCTTTTCGAAATTTCTGTGTAACTAATACCTAAGTATATTTAACTTTCAGAACGCACCTCTGAAATATTGTCCCCTCAGTCCTGTTACTGATATTCATAATCATTGTTACTACCTTTCGTGTGTATGAGTGTGTGTGTGTGTGTGTGTAAAATGTCTTCTATGATAATGGAGTCAATTATGCGTCACTAATGAGAGCCAATAAGATCGGAAGAGGTCCGTTGCTCTTTCACCAGTTTGCTTTAAAGTTAAAACCCATTTCTAACTGTATTGTCTTTATTCCAAAAGATTTGAATTACGTGGTATTATTGGACTTACCTTCCCTGCTTGATGATCTTTGACTTTAAACACTCAGGAGAGAGTTTTGGCCTCTAATTGCAAGGACAATCTCAGTTAATAGGGCTTTAACGCATAATATTATATGAGACTTTGCAAGTTACCAATTATTTCAGCTATCACTCACAATGTCAGCCAGCAAATCATTTCACTGGCTGGTACTGAGAGCACATATGACTACAGTAATAGATTATCCTTGTTACTCGGGGTTGACTGGTCTTATACGTCTACCACCCAAGTACATATGACCCACTCATCTCTCCGGTCCTTTTCTGTCATATGTCCATTCCCGCTCCAAAGCACTAGTCATTATTCTCATTCCTCCCTTACCAGAACAACGACCCTCTGGAATCTCGTCCAGAAGAGAGTGTAAGAGACTTTCAAGCTATGTGCTCTATATTCTAATACAATATATATATAGACTAATACACACACACAAACACAAACACACACACACACACACACACAAACACACACACACACACACACACACACACACACACACACACA
>NC_068989.1:18475092-18475926 GCF_001194135.2 Octopus bimaculoides
GTGTGTGTGTGTGTGCGTGTGTGTGTGTGTGTGTGTGTGCGTGTGTGTGTGCCGTTTTCCACCATTGACTGATGGCATTTATTAAACTAAGGCGACTATTACTGATAAATTGGTCCGATTGTATTTCATGTTTGGAGTTAACTATGCAATAATTGTTTGTATGTTGTCATTTTGGCCTAATCTCTGCCTTATTTCCTTCGTTTATTATTTCAAAAGGTTACATAAGGTTATTGTACTTTTTAGAAGATCATTTTCATCCTTTGTTGATGGTCTGATAGCTTTAACTGAATGTTTGTGGTTATAGTCTCATACCATTCCTGCGAGAGACTACATTATATTTCATTCTTGAAAGTGTGATCGTGCTTCATAACTAATATGATTTTCATTATCAACATTTTCTACAGTTACCATTGATTATCTAAGCGGTTTTTGAAACTTTCTGGTTAAGAAATTCCCGTTGTTTTGGGATTCGACCCCAAGATATTACAGGGAAGTAAACAAACTAGCACTAAGACATACACACATACATTCATACATACACACGCAGACATACACAAAAAATACATACATGCGTCTCGTGTTTCCGAGCTTGCAATCCAGTTCATTTTCTTGGGTGTTTAAACCGCATATGGCTTCGCAACCCAAGGGTTGCATGAAACATACGGGGACATTGTGGACAAGGGATAGAAGGGGTTGGTTTGGGAAGGAGAAGGCGCTGCTTTCTCTCCCGTCTCTTGAGTTCAGCTCTTGCGACTCGGGCTTTCTCGAAGTCCGCTGAACCCGTTTTGATGGTGTGTCTCCAGAGGGGTCTGTTTGCCGAGATATCCTCCCAGT
>NC_068989.1:18476683-18481508 GCF_001194135.2 Octopus bimaculoides
TATATATATATATATATATATATGTATATATATAAATATGCATGCTTATATATACATATATATTTATATATATGCACATACATACGCATTATATATATTATATACATATACATGTATACGTGTATGTATGCATGCATGTATGTGTGTACGTATATATATATACACACACATACATATGTACAGATATGCATAGATAGATAGATAGATAGATAGATAGATAGATAGATAGATAGATAGATAGATAGTTAAAATTTACAGAAAAACAAAAGACGAAGACAGGTATATAAACAACAAGCAGGTGTATTAGTTTGACGCTCGGGGAGGTGAGAATGTCTTTTACGTTTCGAGCCTACGCTCTTCAACAAAAAGGAGCATGCGGAAATAGACAGCGAGAGAATAAAAAAAACTTTTGGTGTTAGCGGTCAATCATGACGACTGATGTATATAAATATACACATATACATACATACATGCATATATATATATATATATATATATATATATATATTATTTAGCAAATTCAATATATATATAATACAAAGAATATATATGCATGTATACACACATATATGTATATATTTACATCTACATGTGTATATAGATGCATATCAGGGTACAGGACGTTAGAACAATGAACTACAGACAACGGAACGAACACATAGGAAAACAAAAAGCCACTTGGAATTATTCATCAGCTGCCTCTATTCTAACTAGACGTTTCGAATATAAGGCAGAACGTACCCTAGAATAGTCTCTTCCTGTGTAGTGGATCAACCCACTAAACAAAGGATTCCAAGGTGGCAAACATAAACCAAGACAGGAAAGATTCGACAGTGAAAACAACATAAAAAAGCCGTACGGCCAAACGCGAATCTGATGTAGAACGCTAGTGGTTCGTCTTGCCTTCACAGCGACTGGAGTGAAAAGAAAGTTGACCAAAGGTCACACAATAGGAAGAATTCACAAAAAAAAACAAAAGACGAAGACAGGTGGTTTAGACAACAAACAGATGTATTAGCTTAACGCTCGGCAAGTGAAAAAGTCTTTAACGTTTCAAGCCTACGCTCTTCCACAGAAAGGAGCACAGAAAGAAACAGAGAGTACAAAAAAGTTAAGAAAAGTTCAAAAGCTTCGAACGTCGTGGTGTATTGGAGCAATTTCTCATCAACGGAAGAGTCCAGTGTAATCCATGGGTAGGAGAGGTGTAGTTGAAGTGTAGGAGAGTAGCAAGTCCAGGTAGAGAATCCAGGTAGAATAATCCGAAGTGTAGAAGGTGTTGAAAATTCAAGATATATATATGCAAAGCTTGTTCCAGATATTTCTCATGGACAGCAGTAGTTCCTGCAGCAATCATCACGAACTGCTGACTTTGCTGCAGAAAACACAATGGCTGCGCAGAGGATTGACAAGCTTTCAACAATGGGTAAGCACATGTTCAGTCACTAGGGAAACTCGAGAAGGAGAATTGTAGGCCTGATGTACCCGATTACTGGGAGACTGGGAGTGAGTGACCCCCTAGGCCCTTGTTAGTACATCAGTCTAGGAAAAAGAAAATTCTGATGTAAAGCCTGTGACTTGGTGGCAGTCAATGATGTTGACTGCTTCTTCTTTTGGGGGTATCTGTAATCGTTGTCAGGGAGTGGGATTGGCTGTGTGCAATGCCTCTCCGCACTTTAAAAAGCATCATGCACAGGCATCGTTAATGGACCGGCATTATCTTATACTCGGAGTTCAAACTCCGCCGAGGTCGACTTTGCCTTTCATCCTTTCGGGGTCGATTAAATAAGTACCAGTTACGCACTGTGATCGGTGTAATCGACTTAAACCCTTTGTTTGTCCCCTCTATGTTTATCCCCCTGTGGGCAATAAAGAATGGAATTATCTTATACTCGAGATGTTCGCCTTTATGTTCTGTGTTCAAATTCTGCCGAGGTCAACTTTGCCTTTCATCTTTTCGTGGTCGATAAATTAAGTACCAGTCAAATATTGGGGTCGATGTAAACGACTAGTCCCCTGCCCCCAAATTTCAGGCCTTCTACTTTTGGTAGAAAAGATTATCATATACTCGAGAATAAAGAGTATATGATAATCCTGTATCTCAAAGAGTATATGATCATTCCTGTATCTCAAAACCATATCTTTCAGACAGAGAGCTAATATCCTGGGTGTTTACCCAGGATTATTTTGGTTATCAATGTTGCTGTCACTCTGAAGCTTTCTTAGAACATACCCATGCATCAACTTCTGCTGATGTACATACAATTCTTCTTCGTATGTGTTATATCGCACGTTCGGATGACCTCTACTCAACTACTTCGCCGTCTAGACTTCTATATCTACGTATTGGGCTAGCCTACTTCATCGTCTGGGGGCGTCGACACAACAGTATGATACTGATGCATTAGAGATATGCAACTTCTCTGAGTGTATACCCCTTGCTCTGATTCAGGGAATACTTTCTGGGAGCTCATTTCCGACACTCGTGATGTTATTTACTTCATGTTTACATACTTGATCCATGGATAAAGTTCTATCCTCATTAGTTAATAGATCTTTTTTAAATGAATATGATGCGATGTTCAAAGACTGTTTGAAACGATGTTAAGCATCTATATATATACAGACGCTCTATATATATAACATTATCGATGTGGAAATGTCTAGTATCTTCTATATTTTTATTTTTTTCTTGTTTCAGTCGTTGATCGCGGCAAAACTAGAGCATCGCCTTGTAATGTTTAGCCAAATTAATCGATCCTAGTGATTATTTTTAAGTCTATTTTTTATTCAATCGGTCACTTTTGCCAATCCACTAAATTACAGGGACGTAAGAAAACCAACACCAGTGGGGGGGGGGGGGGGGGGGTAAACGAAAGCACAAAGACACACACATATAAAGGACGGGCTTCCACAGTTTCCGTCTACTAAATCCACTCACACAGCATAGATCGTCCCAGGGTGCTGTGCAGTAGGACTGAATTCGAACTCATGTGATTGAAAAGCGAGCTTCTTAAAGCGAGCTGCCGATAAATAATTTTCGAGTTTTAACGTCAATGGTCCGGATCTCGTGAAGCGAGCAATCGAATGGCCTAAATATCAATATAAGTAATGTTTTAGCAAACACGTTCTTATAGTATATTCCTTGATTACGCGTTCCTTGTCACGGGCAACATCATGCTCGATTGTCATCTCATGAGGTCTTCGGCTATTGGCAGAATTTTCCTTGTCTCTGATTTAACTAACGGTGTGCACCGAGATTATTTCACTCTACAGTTTCTATCAAATGCAAGATGATGGCATACATTATCTTTCGCTCTAGCAGGCAGAGCTCTTGGGTTAAGATATAAATTCCTATTGGTTGTATTTAATGGAGTTTTTCAGTAATCACAGGCGCAGGAGTGGCTGTGTGGTAAGTAGCTTGCTTACCAACCACATGGTTCCGGTTTCAGTCCCACTGCGTGGCACCATGGGCGAGTGTCTTCTACTATAGCCTCGGGCCGACCAAAGCCTTGAGAGTGGATTTGGTAGACGGAAACTGAAAGAAGCCCGTCGTATATATTATATATATATATATATATGTATGTGTGTTTGTGTGTCTGTGTTTGTCCCCCCCATCATCGCTTGACAACCGATGCTGGTGTGTTTACGTCCCCGTAACTTAGCGGTTCGGCAAAAAAGAGACCGATAGAATAAGTACTAGGCTTCCAAAGAATAAGTCCTGGGATCGATTTGCTCGACTAAAGGCGGTGCTCCAGCATGGCCGCAGTCAAATGACTGAAACAAGTAAAAAAGAAAAAAAAAAAGCATTCAGACCAGAGTCGGGTTTGTTTTACGCCCACGTTTTTTGTTTGTTTTTTTCCACGTAGATATTGACCTTGACACCAATATCCTTTCGCTAGTTTATGAGTGTGACCTGCAAGGGTCATGGACACGTCTCCTCTTCTTTCGAATAGCTTAAACAAAAACAACAACAAATGTTTAATTGACACTGTATTTATATCTGGGTGACAAGCTGATGTTACATTTTCAATGAGGGTTAAAGTAACATCTCACGAGTGTATGATGTTGAATCTGAATGATATATTCCTTATTACTGAGAAGTTAAAGAGGAAAGGACACTACAGAATAATTAGGCATCCCTTTGTTGTTGTTGTTGTTGTTGTTGTTGTTGTTGTTGTTGTTGTTGTTGTTGTTGTTGTTGTTGTTGTTGCTGCTGCTGCTGCTGCTGTTGTTGTTGTATGAGGTACAAGTAAATATTAGAAAATAACCAGAAAACCGACATTCTTTTTTCTTTTTTTTCAGACAAACAGGTTCTTCAAGTCATTCAAAGAAACTAAGGCATGAATAAATGAATATGAACACTGTTCAAAATATCAACACACGCACACATACACGCCTACAACGTTCACGCAACACTACATACACATCTTAAATTGCGTGCGCGCACACATACACACAACAGAAGTTTTTGTTAGTACCTTATCATGGCCCTTATCATGACCATATAAGGAATAAAGAACGCATTAATAACTATCAATTATGATTATTACCGAAGACTGAGCCGATAATTTAGTAAAAAGGCAGACAAAATGCCTTGTGATATTTATTATTGCGCTTTACATCTCGTTTAAATCCCGTCGAAGTTAACTTCGCCTTTTATTCTTCTGAGGTCGATAAAATAGAGTACCAGTCAAGTACTGAGTTCTATATTAACGACTAGACTGTGTTCCAAACATTCCATCCTTTATAACTATATTAGGAATAAATTTTACCGAAGACCGGTTCTTAAGTTTCACTTGACGAACTGCTAGTCACAGGGGCCTAA
>NC_068989.1:18481550-18483500 GCF_001194135.2 Octopus bimaculoides
GTGTGTGTGTGTGTGTGTGTGTGTGTGTGTGTGTGTGTGTGTGTGTGTGTGTGTGTGCGTGTGTGTGTACGACGCACTTTTTTTCACAAGGCTTTGGACGGCTCGATGTTATTGTAGGAAACACTTGTCTAAGGTGTCAATCTGGGGTACTGAAGCCGGAACCATGTGATTGGAAAGCAATCTTCATACACACACGTATGTATGTATGCATGTATGTACGTATGTATTTTGGCAACTGACTTCATCCTTAAAGATTAAAAATTAAACTGGTTATCCGTCGACTACGACGACGAGGGTTCCAGTTGATCCGATCAACGGAACAGCCTGCTCTTGAAATTAACGTGCAAGTGGCTGAGCACTCTACAGACACGCGTACCCCTTCACATACTTCTCAGGGAGATTCAGCGTGAATACAGAGTGTGACAAGGCTGGCCCTTTGAAATACAGGTACAACTCATTTTTGCCAGCTGAGTGAACTGGAGCAACATAAAAGAAAGTGTCTTGCTCAAGGACACAACGTGTCACCGGGAATTGAACACACGACCTTGCGATCGTGAGCCGAATAATAACCTAACCCTAAGCCTGCACCTTCATACAAATTAAACATACTCAATATCTAAATCTCAAAAATGTTTAAATCGGTTTCGTTCACCATTGTCTCATTTCTAGATAGGTATCTACCAGAAAAAAAATCGACGTAACAGCATTTTTTCTAAACTAAAGGTAGTAGCGTTTTTTTTTTTTGTGTGTGTGTGTTTTTTTAATTTCTTAAGCAATTGATACATATTACCTTTAATTTAGGAATAAAAGTTCCCAATGAGATTCCAGTTTGGGACTTCCTAAATATACACGAATAAAGCATCCGTTGACCATCGAAACGTAGTGTAGATATATTGACATTTTTTCACATTTAAAGTTGAGGGTAATGGTCCATAAAATTCAACTTTCACAGAAGGCTAAATTGATATACTAAACTAACTTGACAGAGCACGGACAAATCTTGAAACCAAGAATGAAAATATCAACTTGTCAGAAAAACATTATGATTCTAAAACCGATTCGGAAAGATGTCATTCGAAACCTAACTGTATAAAAATCTATTTGTTTGTTTCTGAAGTGGCCTGACATTTTATTACAGCTTTCGGTTTTAATAGTCGCTATCAGAAAATACGAAGAAAATGTGATCCATACTTATCAAGAGTTGTTGTTAAGATTGTCGACAACTTGCCATTTAATATCTCTGACATTGTTTAGGAACAATATGTGTGTATGTGTACGTATGTGTGTTTATATATGTGCGTGTGGTTATGAGTCCATATTTGCATTTATGCTTAACGGTATAAACGTGTATGCCGAGTGATATTCTTTAAGTCAAGGTGTCACGTACAGAATACGGGAGTAGATTTGATCGAGTAAAACTCCAAACGATAGTACCCCAGCATGGTTGCAGATCAGTCAGAAAATTAAAGAATATAGGCGCGAAATAGTCCATACGAATGTCGAATTGGGTTGACTCCTACAGTGCGGCACATCGATCAAATGCCTTCTACCGTAGCCTGAAGCTGGTCAATGTTTTGTGAATTAAAATTCTAATGGAAAGTCCACAGAAGATCGTTGTATTTGTACGGGTGTTTTATAGATATATATATATATATGTGTGTGTGTGTGTTTGTGTGTGTGTATGCGTGTTCATATATATATATATATATATATATATTTTAATAGTAATGGTAAGACAATAAAAGAATGAAAGAGACCACATACACACACGTGTATATGTTACCTATGTAGTAGATATATGTGTATGTATATTTATAACAGATTTTATTTTTCATTTCTATAGTTTGGACGGCGAACTGGCAGAATCGTCAGCACGCCGGACAAAATGCATGACGACATTTTGTCCGTCTTTACGTTCTGAGTTCAAATTCCGCCGAGGCCCTTTGTTCT
>NC_068989.1:18483859-18485688 GCF_001194135.2 Octopus bimaculoides
TGTGTGTGTGTGTGTGTGTGTGTGTGTGTATGTGTGTGTATATGTTTGTGTGTCTGTGTGTGTGTGTCCCCCCCCCCAACTTTTCTTGGTGTGTTTACGTCCCCGTAACTTAGCGGTTCGGCAAAAAGAGACCGATAGAATAAGTAGTAGGCTTCCAAAGAATAAGTCCTGGGGTCGATTTGCTCGACTAAAGGCGGTGCCCCAGCATGGCCGCAGTCAAGTGACTGAAACAAGTAAAAGAGTAAAAGAGTAAAGAGAGAGTGTAGAAAATTCAAGAAAATACTGGTGGGTGGAACAATTTAAAAAGATCCGTATGTGTAAATTGGTTGGTTGGTTGGCTGGTTGCTTGCTTGCTTGCTTGGTTCGATGTATGCATGTCAGTCAGTCAGACAGTCAACCTTTGCACATTTTCCATTAACTAAATTCCGTATAAATATATGTCACACTGTTCGGTCCTGAATAAATGTATACAGCACTTACATAACTTATCCCACATAATAATCTATATGTAATATTGTTTGATGCAGAATGGTATTGAAACAAATGTAACCAATATTAAATTTATGCTACATTGATATCTTCCATCTTCTTATTTGCTTTATATGTTACTCTGCGTAATACTTAAATACTTACACACTAATTCTATTAGTGATAAGAACCCGGAGTTCTTCACCAGTTGAACTTTCTCAAATACCAGATTTAAAGTGTAAAAGCCAAAGGTTCGTAATGAATGCTCCATAAGAATATTACTAGACTCAGACTTATATTACGTGTGTATGTATGTGTGTGTATGCATACATATATGAGCACACGTGTGAGAGAGAGAAAGAGGAAGTATATATATATATATATATATATGCTCACAAAAATTACATAAGTTCATTTTAGAAGAGCGTATTAATAAAATTAGGGAGATAACTGCTCATCTGAATAAATCTCAAGGGAGTCATTTAACGCTTCCGTTTATATTTATGTAAAAATATAAATATGAAAAACAAAACACCGTTTCGCACACAAACACACACGCACATAAGCGCACACTTGCATTCATTTTAACTGATTTTACACACACACACACGTGCATGTGTGTGTGTAAATATACATATATATGTATGCATGTACACATACATACATACATACATACATAATATATGCATGTATCAGGGTTGTGACGTCCGGTTAATCAAATCAGGCTGCGTTTCGCAATACTAAGACGATAAATATATAAAATATTAAATAAATAAGTAAATAAAATAAATGGTTCCCAATTCATTATATAAATAAATCCTAATTTAATGCTTGTCATTCTGCGTAGAATTCATTCAATGGCTACATTTTTTTATTGCAGACAGCTACAGCGTCTGTTATCTACTGTTGCTTTTGAAGTTCAATGTATGTACTAAGCGTAACGCTATTAATCCTACGGACTGTGATTTAAGCTACATAATATACATAACACATAATGGCAGAACGAACTGGGCGGAGCAGGAGGATACACGCGGATGGAAAGGGTAGCTGAAGAGGTGACAGATGAGTGATGAAAGATGTCCAGACAGTGGATTGTTGTTGTTGGCACTCCGTCGCTTACGACGTCGAGGGTTCCAGTTGATCCGATCAACGGAACAGCCTGCTCGTGAAATTAACGTGCAAGTGGCTGAGCACTCCAAGACACGTGTACCCTTAACGTAGTTCTCGGGGATATTCAGCGTGACACAGTGAGACAAGGCTGACCCTTTGAATTACAGGTACAACAGAAACAGGAAGTAAGAGTGAGAGAATGTTGAGGCGAAAGAGTACAGCAGGGTTCGCCACCATCTCCTGCCGGAGCC
>NC_068989.1:18488993-18490217 GCF_001194135.2 Octopus bimaculoides
AATAATTACTTCAAATGTTTGCTACAAGGACAGCTTGGGAGAAGTGGGGATGAGTCGATTACATCGACCCCAATGTTCAACTGGTACTTATTCTATCGACCCCGAAAAGATGAAAGGCAAAGTCGACCTAGACGGAATCCGAACTCGGAACGAAGCGACGGGCGAAATACCGCTAAGCATTTCGTCCAGCGTGCTAACGATTCTGCCATCTTGCCGCCTTTTGCCGCCTAATAATAATAATAATAATAATAATAATAATAATAATAATAATAATAATAACAATAATAATAATAATAACAACAACAACAATAATAAGTAGTGACAGAATTTATCCAAGACATTCATCCTCCTCCGCTTCCTGCACATTGTTTTTCATGGGAGCGGACGCGGCTAAACCAGTTATTGCCATATTTGTCTTGAGATAACATTTCTTATGAATTTGCTGATTTAAAAACATAGTAAATGTAGAAAGAGACGAAAATTCGTCAGAGCAATGGCCAAAAGTGAATAAAGCATGTTGCTGGCTGCGGGTATGTACTATTGAAAAGGCTCAAAAAGGCCGAAATGCCTCTGGCGCTCAATTGCATATACCGGGTATATGCATATGAAGGCGCATGGCTCAGTGGTTAGAGCGTCGGGCTCACAATCATGAGGTAGCGAGTTTGATTCCCGGACCAGGTTGTGTGTTGTGTTCTTGAACAAGACACTTTATCTAACGTTACTTCAGTTCACTCAGCTGTAGAAATAAGTTGCGACGTCACTGGTGCCAAGCTGTATCGGCCCCTTTGCGTTTCCCTTAGATAAAATCAGTGCCATGAAGAGGGAAGGCTGGTATGCATGGGCGACTGCTGGTCTTCCATAAGACAACCTTGCCCGCACTTGTGTCTCGGAGGTGCAAGCCCATGGTCATTCACCCTATGTGTGTGTGTGTGTGTGTTGTAAATTTGTGTCATTTTAAAATCTTTGTATGGAGAATTACAGATAGAAGATTCTATACATTTTTTTCAACGTGTATACTTTTGTTGTTCCTATCCTGTAATGTGTAACATGGAATTCAAAATGTACCTAATTCTTCTAGTCTTCTGTTTTGATACACACACACACACACACACACACACATACACACACACACACACACACACACACACACACATATATATATATATATATATATATATATATATATAATACAAAAAATATATATGCATGTATACACACATATAT
>NC_068989.1:18491385-18492599 GCF_001194135.2 Octopus bimaculoides
ATATATATATATATATATATATATAATATATATATACATATAATATAATATAATATAATATACGTGGCACGTTAGCAATTAAACTTAAAGGCAAATTAATAAATAAGGGTACAAAGTAGTACCAGCATTGCTAGAAATTGGAGTCAAAAACAGCTCAAAGAACCACGAGCGTCATGAACCGAACAAAAGAGGGAGAGCGAGAAGAAAAAACACCTTCTGAGACAAAGTCATAAATGAGGCAACAGATATGTCCATATCACGTGATTTCGAACTCTAAATTTATCATAGTTCTCATCAGTGGATCTTACTGGCCTGGAGTGAAAAGGAGTAGATCTGGCCTCGCCATGCTCATGAGAAAATCGTAGAACAGCATTTGCTAAATTCAAATTCGGTAGGAGTGTTATAGTATAAATAATATAATATAATATATGAAATATATTATAACATACGTGGCCCGTTAGCAATTTAACCTAAAGGCAAGTTAATAAACAAGGGTACAAAGTAGTACCAGCATTGCTAGAAATAGGAGTAAAAAAAAATGACTCCTACCGAATTTTAATTAATTTAACACAAGCTGTTCAACGGTTTTCTCATGAGAATGACGAGGCGAGATCTACACCTTTTCACTGCAGACTATGGTCCACTAATGAGAACTAAGATAAATTCAGATTTCGAAATCACGCGATATGGATATATCTGTTGCCGCATTTCTGACTTTGTCTCAGAAGGGTAAGGTGTTTTTTTCTTTTCGCTTCCCTCTTTCGTTCAGCTCATGAGATAGTGCGTTCGTGGCTTTTTGAGTCGTTTTTTTTACTCCTATTTCTAGTAATGCTGGTATTACTTTGTACCCTTGTTTATAAAGACAGATAGATAGATAGATAGATAGATAGATAGATAGATAGATATATAGATAGATAGATAGATAGATAGATAGATAGATAGATAGATAGATAGATAGATATTCTAAATGATTAATAAAAACAGAGTGTATTCGAAACTTCGTTTAGGACAACGATCTTCCTTCTCCACTGGTAGGGAGCGATGTAATGGAGTCGAATACATCCCATATTGCAGAAGAATCCTCCTCGGACCACATAAAGCGGTTCAGTGTTATAAGATGTACATTTCGCTGATATACGTAGCAAGATGACTTTGGTATTATATGCGTATTAATAAATACGAAAAATAAATGTAAAGAATAGATGGGATGGTCA
>NC_068989.1:18495456-18498755 GCF_001194135.2 Octopus bimaculoides
TGTGTGTGTGTGTGTGTTCCCCCCCCCCCCAACATCGCTTGACAACCGATGCTGGTGTATTTACGTCCCCGTCAATTAGCGGTTCGATAGAATAAGTACTAGGCTTACAAAGAATAAGTCCTGGGGTCGATTTGCTCGACTAAAGGCAGTGCTCCAGCATGACCGCAGTCAAATGACTGAAACAAGTAAAAGAGTAAAAGATGAGATGGCTGATCTGAACGACTTTAAAGATTATCTCTCTTTGGTACGTCTTGTATATTGGTCTTACGTAGAAATGATCGGTCCTATAGAGAAATAGCGCTGAAGTACTGGTGTATATTATAGGCCAGTGGCGGCTCGTAGATAAAATTAGTTGGGGTGCTGCTTCAGAAAATTTTTAGACGTTGTTCATTTTACCTTTTTGTAATCTGTGTGTATGTGTTTGTGTAAATGTATGTGTACGTCTATCTTATTTCTTTACTACCCACAATGGGCTACACACAGAGGGGTCAAACAAGGACAGACAAACGGATTAAGTCGATTATATCGACCCCAGTGCGTAACTGGTACTTATTTAATCGACCCCGAAAGGATGAAAGGCAAAGTCGACCTCGGCGGAATTTGAACTCAGAACGTAGCGGCAGACGAAATACCGCTAAGCATTTCGTCCGACGTGCTAACGTTTCTGCCAGCTCGCCGCCTATGTACGTCTATCTGTGTCTGTTTGTGTATATCCGTGTATGTTTTTTTTAATATATATATGTCTGTGTATGACTGTATACGTGTGTGTATGTTGTGTTACAGGTAGTAGGATTGACTGAGACTAAACGACAGTACAGCAGCCGACCTAAATAACGTTTAAAAAGAAAATTGCTTGTCCATTCATTATCGGAATGCCATGAATATTGGAGGTGATAGCTGCAATCTTGTCAGTGAGTCATTGTTGCCTTGATAACAATTTACTGAACTCCCTATTTTAATAGGGTATTTATTTCTCGAGAATTACTACTTGGGCGTAAAAAGTGAAGAGTTCACAGTGAGGCTTTCGATGATGTTCTCGTAAAATTTCAGGAAACATGTTTGTCATAGAATTACACCCACCCTATAAAATGGCAAGAATTGTTTCTTCTAATCCACTGCCAACCTATTTCCATTAAAGAAGTGTCACGTCTTCACTGATAAAAGCTTCCTTGTATCTCAATGTCGTTTATAATGTCTGTCGTCGTCGCTATTACCGTCGTCGTCGTTATCGTAGTCGACATCGTCTGCTTTACTGAATTATAAAAGAACAAGTCACGTAGGGTTTGTTAGACAAGCCTATACAGTTTCATACATCGCGCAGGCATGGCTGTGTGGTAAGATGTTAGTGTCTTAATAACCCGTTTCCGAGCACGATCCTATCACACTGTGCCTTGAGCACGATTCCATTACCTTAAACTGGAGTCGACCAAAATCTTCGGAATGAAATTGAAGCCCATTAGTTGTAATTCTTGGTTAGAAAACCTAATCTGTCATTCGGTTTAACACCGCTACCGAGCACTTGGATGTCTTTAGTGGAACAGTACATTCTGCTGTGAGAATTCTAACCACGTATTTGGTCAGACGACTTGGTATTTCGTTTTGTGAAAATGATGAGCCGTGCTTCTCTTTCCCCAAACCCACACAAATTTCTGATGCCCTGAAGATAATGCAAACACTGCCGTTCTTTCTCTGGCTAAACCATTAAAAAAATGAATACACACAGAGCCTTTGGAGTGAATTACAAACCAGTAAATTACAAACCACAGATTCACAGATTTAAGAGGTTAATTCATTTTCATTCTCTGAAAATAGATTAACGATGTTGTTGTTTAGCTCCAGGTGGACCTTGACTGAAGCAATCTATAATCAAAAGTGTTCCAGTTATGACTATTGTTAGTCGTGTCCTTCATTATTTTTCAAGGCGGTAGGTTATGATTTGAGAAAATTTCGCTGCTACTTTCCAAAAGTCGATCTTCCTAGTTGACTCATATTAACGCCTCTACATCTTGAAACTGGATCTGCATTGAAATAAGGTTGCTGAAGGTAATGAGAGACCAACGGTCACTGGAACCTGATATACTACTGGAAGGTGGGGAGGCAGGCAGTAAACGGCCATGAACTGTTTTCTCCCTTTAGTTTTTGGTATTGAGTGTGAAAGGAAGGGTTAGGAGGATAAGGGATTACACTGCTTTCTCCAATCACCACTTTTCAATGTTTGTTTTGTTATTTTTTATTTGTTTTTATTTGTTGTTTTTTTTTTCTTTGTTTAACTTTAGATTAGTTTTTCCTTTCTGCCTGACTCCACTCTTCTGCCATTAGGAGATGTGGGCTGGAAGGTTTGTATTTGGTCTATTTTTGTTCGTTGTGGTAAGAGGTGCAGTGCTAGGGCAGGGCTGGGAGGAGTGGGATTGTTTAGACAGTAGGAGGTATATATATATATATATGTGTGTGTGTGTGTGTGTGTGTGTGTATATATATATATATATATATATATGCGTGTGTCTGTATATGTGTTTGTGTGTACGTGTATGTGTGTGTGTGTGTTTGTGAGTGTGTGTGTGCGCGCGCGTGTCACTGTGAATACGTGTGAGTGTGTATGTGTATATATGTATCTATGTTTCAGTCTGCGTGCATATGTATATAAGTATGCATGTGAATATATTTATGTATCTCTTAAGGCGGCGAGCTGGTAGAATCATTAGCACGTCAGGCAAAATGCTTAGCAGCATTTCATCCGTCTTTACCGTCTGAGTTCCAATTCCGCTAAGGTCGACTTTGCCTTTTATCCTTTCGGAGTCAATAAAATAAGTACCAGTTGAGCACTGGGCTTGATGTAATCGACTTAACCCCGCCCTCAAAATTGCTGGCCTTGTGTCAAAATTTGAAACCAATATTTATATACTTCTCTGTGATTGCACGTATGTATATGTGTCTATATGTGAGTGTGTATGTACATCTAGTTGAATGTATACAAGTATATACACCGACCTCTGGAGGCGCAATGGCCCAGTGGTTAGGGCAGCGGACTCGCGGTCATAGGATCGCGGTTTCGATTCCCAGCCCGGACGTTGTGGGTGTTTATTGAGCGAAAACACCTAAAGCTCCACGAGGCTCCGGCAGGGGATGGTGGCGAACCCTGCTGTACTCTTCCACCACAACTTTCTCTCACTCTTACTTCCTGTTTCTGTTGTGCCTGTAATTCAAAGGGTCAGCCTTGTCACACTGTGTCACGCTGAATATCCCCGAGAACTACGTTAAGGGTACACGAGTCTGTGGAGTGCTCAGCCACTTGCACGTTA
>NC_068989.1:18500644-18503267 GCF_001194135.2 Octopus bimaculoides
TTGTTTTTCCATTCGTCACCATTTCTCCTTTTATGAGTTCGCACGGTCGTTCCTTACATATATATATATAGGTTAAAAAAAAACACAAAAAAAACAACAAAGTGAGGACGTGATACGGATAGTGTTATTGGACGCTCGGGAAAGGAAGGGGAGAGAGTATGACGTTTCGGGCGGAGCCCTTCGTCGGAAAGACAGAAAGTTCAGAGAATGGAAAAACGGAGGAAGAGGAAAATGGCACCGATGCCCACGAGGTTACATTATATATATATATAGAGAGAGAGTTTGGCTGCTCTTTCTGGCGAGTTAGATGTCCTATTATAGGCATCTCTGTATATATAGAATAGTGGTACAACAATGCACCAATATTTATTGGAAATAGCAGTCGATAATATACAGTGGTATAGAAAAGCTTCAGTAACGTTAATTTGATTAGTTTCCCTCAGCTAGATTCACCAAGACAAAATTTCAAATGTTGCTACATCAGTGCCAGTATACTCGCCTGAACGCCTAGTTGTTAACAGAACTGAGAACAGTAAAAATGTTTTCAAAGAAAAAATTATTAAGTAGTGCAATACAATAGTATATTTTTTCTTTTTGTGTGTATATATATATATATATATATACCTATATCAAACAAGGTTGTGTGATTTAGAAGTTCGCTTCACAAACGCGCTTGTTGGCAGAATCGTTAGCACGCCGTGCGAAAAGCTTAGCGGTATTTCGTCTGCCACAACAATCTGAGTTCAAATTCCATCGAGGTCGATTGTGTCTTAAATCCATTGAGGATCGATAAATTAAGTACCAGTGGAGTACTGGGGTTGATGTGATCGACTGTACCCCACCAAAAAAAATCCAAGCCTAGTGCTTATAGCAGAAAGGATTGTTACGCTCACGTGAGGTGAGCTGATGAACTCTTCCCACCAAATGGTTTATAGAATGTTCTGGAACTTTTTGCTAGCATTATATAAAAAGACAAGTAACTCTAAGAAGAGAGCTATCACATTCTTCCGAAGTTGTATAATTTTTACTATATGTTAGCTTCTCAATTATTCTACATTAAAATATTAATAAAAACTGAAGATACCACACAGAGTTGTTCTTATTTTCTGAACTAAATTTGTCCTCGCTAATTTTGAATCATTTTCGTGTTATATATCACGATGTTGCAATGGCCAAACGTTCACTTGTTTGTTAATTCTCAAATGTTATTTATTCAACTGCTTTAAAAATGTATAATGTTCCTAGTTAAATAAACAGAATGAAAAATTATACCCAATTTCGTGCGATTCCGTGGATTGAACACGCAGCATATAAATGTTATTTATGGTCAATTATTTATTAACATTATCACAAGTATACTTCATATCATGCTGACTAAGCAATCTGGCAAAAAAAAAAACGGTGGCCTAAACATTAGGGGGCGATTTGTAAGACTAAACTCTTCAAGACGGAACACCAACATGAGCGGAGTCCAAAGGCTGAAACAAGTAAAACAATGAAATAGTGCAAACGTTTAAATGAATAAAATATAAAACTTTACACTGGAATTTTATATTGAGTACTACATGTAAAAGTAATCCAGTGCGATTGAACCGTTTTCAAATAAATACGTGTGTGCGCGAGCGTACATATATGTGGGGCAGAGAAAGTGGGTATATATGCACATACACGCACACACACACACACATACATACATACATACATACATACATACATACATAATGAATGAGTAAGGAATAAGTAAGCGCATGGCAACGAGCGGGAATGTGTGTGTATATATATATATGAAGGAGGTAGGGAGAGAGAGAGAGAGAGGGAGGGAGAGAGAGAGGGAGAGAGAGAGGAAGAGAGAGACGGAGAGAGAGAGGGAGAAGACTGCATATGAGCATATTGCGTGTAGGTAATGTGGTGCGTGGAAGTAGATTTATACGCAAATGTATCAATATATAAAGAATGTGCGTTGATTGGTATAAATATAATTTAACACATATGTGTTAATTAACGAGTGTGTGTATGTGTGAGTTGTCTGTATTTTATGTAGACTTGTGGGGATTTAGTCAATAAGCATGTTCATATTAAATGTATGTCGTATGGAATGCAAAAAATGTACGTATGTCTATATATGTATGTATGTATGCATGTATGCATTTATGTATGTATGTATGTGTGTATGTATGTATGCATATGCATGCGTGCGTGTGGGTGTAAATATAATATGGTTTTATGTTTCAAATTTCTCACCGAAGGAGAACGAATTGGTTTCTAACCAAGAAACAAGTCTTTCATTGGAAATTAAACAGTGTGTGTGTGTGTGTGCGTGCGCGCGCGGTTGGTTTCTGATCGTTCCAGCCTCTGATTGGCGCTGAAAAGTGGTTCAGTGTTGTACAACGTTTTATCCATTCGAAACAAATTCATACAGGAACTTCTTGGAGTCTCAGAACGTTTGCACAGATTTACTGAGTTTAGGAAGTGGTCTTACATGGTCACGAATTGACTTCTACCGTGTATACATGCACATATGTGTGGACGTATGTGTACGCATGCGTGAAGGTGCGTGGCTTAGTGGTTAGGGCATTCGGCTCACGATCGTAAAGTCGTGAGTTCGATTCCGGGCGACGCGTTG
>NC_068989.1:18504603-18506726 GCF_001194135.2 Octopus bimaculoides
GGTTCTTTCTTTCTTTTTCTTTTCTTCCTCCCTTTGTCACTTTTACTATGAATTAAATTAATGAATTCAACGGGATACACCGTCTGCAAGTAGTTGGGTTCAGCATATTATCCTCCATTTTCTAATTGTTACACAAATTTTGGGTAAAACCTCCACTTTTACCCGCTCCCATTGATTGCACCTAGTATAGCACTAGCGTAGCAATAATTGGGTACCCTCCCAGCAGTATACTGGATAGATACTATCCCTTAGTGGGTTGTACCCCCAACCCCTAACTCTCTCACGTTATATATATATATATATATATATGTATATATAATGTATATATGTATATATCCTCAAATACATATACGCACAGACTCACACCCATTTACACCACTATACCAGTTACATGTTGAATGTATTTTGCCTTTTGTTAGTCTGAAGCTGATAAAAAAGAACACCAGTGAATCACTGGTATTTGATCAACACACCTTCAAAACAATGACCAACACACCTTCCTCAAAAGGTGTGTAACGAATACATCTTTATGATTAAAGTGAACGTGGGAAGCTGTGACGTAAGCAGTGGAATATGACAGGTATGGTATTGAATGGTGTGACATTCTTTTATTCTTGTATTATTTTACTTGTTTCGGTCATTTGACTGCGGCTATGCTGGAACACCGCCTTTAGTCGAACAAATCGACCCCAGGACTTACTCTTTATAAGCATAGTGCTAATTCTATCAGTCTCTATTGCCGAACCGCTAAGTGTCCTCTACTTAGCCTCGGGCCGACCAAAGCCTTGTAGGCGGGTTTGGTAGACGGAAACTGAAAGAAGCCGGTCGTATTTATATATATAAACACATAAATAAATTTTAAATATATATATATATATATATATATATATATATATATATATATATATATATATATATATATATATCCATATATATATATATATGTATGTTTGTATGTATGTATGTATGTATGTATGTATGTCTATGTGTGTGTGTGTGTATGTATTTGCGTGTCTGTGTTTTGTCCTACCCCCACCATCGCTTGACAACCGATGCTGGTGTGTTTACATCGCCGTAACCTAGCGGTTCGGCAATAGAGACCGATAGAATAAGCACTAGGCTTATAAAGAATAAGTTCTGGTGTCGATTTCTTCGACTAAAGGCGGTGCTCCAGCATGACCGCAGTCAAAAGTATATATATATATATATATATATATATATATATAGTCTAGTTTCTAAAATTTTCAAAAGTTTTTTTGGTTGATGAAGATATATAATCCAAGCGGATACCATATGAGCTTCTACCAATTGATAAAGCTGATTAGCATACGTGAATTGACGTACTTCCATTTGGTTGGTTTACTTATTTTTCGTACATTGTCACGTCTCGCAATTTAGTTGTCTCTAAAGAGGCGGAAATTAAATGACTGCATAAATAAAAAAATTGGATATTCTCTAATCTCTATTTTCTGTTTCAGGGTTTCAGTTGAAGAAAGGACTCAAAGGCTAATGAAATTCCATTGCGGAATTGGTTATAAACCCACTTACAGATGTGTGTGTTTGTTTACGTGTGCATGTGATTCGCAATGTTGAAGCGTGTAGTATTGTGTCAAGCTGTATGTGTGTGTATGATGAAGGTAAAAGCAGAAAAGTGTATTAGTGTTTATATGTGTGTATGTGTGTATGTGTGTGTGTATTTGGATGGTTATATGCTCATTGGTAATTATTTCACTTTTCACACAGAAATAAGAAAATAAGAAAGAAATCAATAAATAGATAAATAACAAGAAACAGAAGTGATCAACCATACATTGTTGTTGTCTATCTCAGAAAAAATCATAAAACAATAAACCAGTTTTTCTCAATCGTCAAGTTAGGCTCTCAGTAGTTCAGTGGTTCGGCCTTATTTCCATATACGCCAGCTTAATTTTATTCGTCCTCAGTCGAAAGACATCTGTTGTTTTGCCCTGTTATTATTCCTACTGTATTTGTGTAACATTGTTCGTTTTTTCCGTCCTTGTTTTTAGTATACATTCGCTATTTTCTTCAAGGAATCTAATGTTCTTAGCTTAGTTTTCCCTTGAGGCTGGCCAGATTGGAGCAATATCGAGAATAACCAGCCG
>NC_068989.1:18507821-18508681 GCF_001194135.2 Octopus bimaculoides
TATATATATATATATATATATATATATATATATTTGTGTGTCTTTGTGTCTATGTTTGTCCCCCATCACCATTTGACAACCGGTGCTGGTGTGTTTACATTCCCGTAACTTAACGGTTCAGCAAAAGAGACCGAAAAGAATAAGCACTAGGTTTAAAAAATAAGTTCTGAGGAAGTCGATTTGTTCGGCTAAAACCCTTCAAGGCGGTACTCCAGCATGGCCGCAATCAAAATGACTGAAACATGCAAAAGAACAAAAAAGTGTTGTTCAGCATTTTTGAGGAATATAAAGAATGTCTTGTGCAGGAGATGTCAACCATCTCTGTCTATTAGAACTGACTGAATAGGGAAAATAGAGCAACTTGCTCGATCTACCACACAATTGCCTACCATAATTCCCCGCCAAACGAATTAACGATGAGGTCTCTACGTAGTTGTTCGAACTGTTAAGAATAGTAGTAAAATTTTCATTAAAACTACACGCTGCTGCTCCACGATTTTCAAAAAGACACACACAACTAGATGTACACACACGCACACATACTTATACATGCATACACACCCACATATACATATACCCACACATATACCCATACACATATATACACACATATATATATATACATATATATACATACATATGTACACACATCCATATAGATATCTACATCCACATACGCACATGCACGTACACACATCCACGCGTGCACTCACAAGCAAATAGATATGCATGTGCATCCATACAGGAGGAGTATCCCTAGTAATAGAAGACCAACGGCAACAAGAACAATACCAACGACAACAACATGTAGGTGCATCTACATGTGCACACACATATACATATACCTATACGCATAGCCA
>NC_068989.1:18510074-18513363 GCF_001194135.2 Octopus bimaculoides
ATACATGCATTCATACAGAACACATTAATACATAGATCTACACACACATTAATACATACATTCAAATATACACATACACGAGTATGTCACTCGTGTATGTGTGTGTATATATACATATATATATATATATATATATATATATATATACACTCATACCTTGGTACTACGGACTAAAAGGAAGGAACATCGGTCAGATGAAGCCGATTGTCCGTAGGTACCGACACTAAGGTTAGGTTACGTTAGGAGTGGCTAATATCAACAATTATGTTACGAAAGACAGAGGAATAAATACAGCACTGTATTTTTAATCAAGAACACTATCTATTCTGACAACATAAGATACACGTACACTGTAAATATACACTATAATTCAGTAAATTCTGCATTTTTAATTTAAAATCAAACTTATCATGGATGGTGAAGAGGTGTTGTTGATATGCTGTGATTTTCTCCGCTGCTTCCGAAATCCGTTAAAGGGAGGTCCGTAATACCGAGGTATGTGTTTGTGTGTGTGTGTGTGTGTGTACACACACTAACGTACGTACGTTTGTATGTATGTATGTATGTATATAACTGTTCTGGTGGTTCTTAGGACTGAGTTAACAAAATCATATCTAATAATTATAAGATGCAGTAATGCACACCAGTAGTATTGGGACTTTTTCAAGAGAGACATTAATTTAATCTCCTTCAAAGTAAGACCCTCCGACTTCTATCCACCTGTAGCATACCAGCCACTTTGTGATGGACTCATGAAAGTCTTTCAAAGTGAAGGTGTCCAGGACCTTCGTCACAGCCTCCATCATCTTCTCAAAATCTTCAAAACGACTGCTCCTGAGGTTCTCCTTCAGCTTGAACAAGCAACAGTAACGAGAAGCAAGGTCTTGACTGTAGGCTAAGTGAGGGATTGACTGTAGGGTAAGTGATGCCCATTTCTGTCAAGTATTTGGTCGTGACTGTAGGGTAAGTAAGGTCTTGACTGTAGGGTAAGTGATGCCCATTTCTGTCAAGTATTTGGTCTTGACTGTAGGGTAAGTAAGGTCTTGACTGTAGGGTAAGTAATGCCCATTTCTGTCAAGTATTTGGTCTTGACTGTAGGGTAAGTAAGGTCTTGACTGTAGGGTAAGTAAGGTCTTGACTGTAGGGTAAGTGATGCCCATTTCTGTCAAGTATTTGGTTACCAGAACGGAATTCTGGACTGATGCATTGTCCTGGGGCAGGCGCCATCAACCAGACTGGAAGAGCTCTGGCTTTTTGCGACGAAATCTCTTCCTGAATTCCATCAAAACCTCCACAAAGTACTCTTTGTTGAACGTCTGACCAGGGGGAACCTAGTGGATGTAGATATTGTCCTTGCTGTCGAAAAAAGGAGATTATCATGAGGTTCCCGGTAGATTTGCTTTGCCTGGCCTTCTTGGATCTAGGGGATCCAGGATGCTTTCACTGGGCACTCTATCTCTTGGTCTCTGGATCATAACAGTAGATTTTTTTGTCACAAGTCACCAGAGATTCAAGTATTCTTGAATCGAATGCAATGAGTGCAATCATCTTCTTGCTGTCACCAATTCGTCTTTCCTGCAGTTCGAAACTGAGCATCATGGGAACAAACTTTGCACAAATTTTGCGCATGTTCAGATCTTCATGAATAATTCTGTGTACAGTTTCCACACCAACTACAAATTGAAGGTTTATTGCTTTTATAGAAACAGAACAGTCTTCATCCAGAAAATTGCGAATTTCCTCAATCAACTCTGATGTTCTAATGACCCTCTCCCTCCCACAGTTCTCATCGTCTCTCATCTCCTTTCTACCTTCCTTGAACACCTTTTGCAAGCGAGAAATAAATGATCGGTTCATACAAGTTAATCCATAAGCAGTTTGGAGGATTTCGTAAGTTTCTATAGCGTTTTCGCCCTGTTTAACAGAAAAATTTATTGCATAGCGAACTTCCAAACTGTCTTCACATCCCGATTGCATTCTGTAAATACTCTTTTACTGTTTTACTTGTTTCAGTCATTTATTTGACTGTGGCCATGCTAGAGCACCGCCTTTAGCCGAGCAAATCGACCCCAAGGCTTATTCTTTGTAAGCTTAGTACTTATTCTGTCGGTCTCTTTTGCCGAACCGCTAAGTTACGGGGATGCAAACACACCAGCATCGGTTGTCAAACGATGTTGGGGGACAAACATAGACACACAAACATATACACAAACATATACATATATATATATATATATACGACGGGCTTCTTTCAGTTTCCGTCTACCAAATCCACTCACAAGGCTTTGGTCGGCCCGAAGCTACAGTAGAAGACACTTGCCCAAGGTGCCACATAGTGGGACTGAACCCGGAACCATGTGGTTCGTAAGCAAGCTACTTACCACACACCCACTCCTTCGCCTCAACGTATACTATTGAGCTGTAACAGGCTGTGTTTAATGGGATATGTTCAAAGTGCTCTAACCGCTGTGTCCTTCAATCTGGAATTTTAAAAGTTGGCAGGTCAGATTATTAAATGTATAGTAATGATATACTAAAATTACAATAATTTAGAACAAATACAACTTCCTCTCCTGAAAAAAAAAATAAGTCTCAAAATTTCTGGAATGCACCTTCTACAAAGCACTGTGGAGTTCAACCATTTGTTAAACATGATTTTATTAATACAATCTACTTCCTCTTCTTTTACAAATGTTTGCATTCAGATGATGGGACAACCTACCCCACCACTGCCACCACCACCACCAATAACAACACACACACACACACACACACACGCACACACACACACAAGTATTCACGCAGTGTTTCACAATTTACTGCCTACGCAAGTCGCTCTTCCTTATTTGAAAGCCTTAAATAATGTTTTACTTGGCTGGTAAAGTGGAAGTGTGTCTATGTACTTGTCTGACGTATGTGTACAGACCCTTTCCTAGAAAAGGGGACAATACACTTTAATATCCTAACAGCCCTCCGATGCAGTACTTTCCTCACACCCATATACAATCTCTCTCTCTCTCTCCCTCTCTCTCTTCCCTCTCTCTCTCCCCCTCTTGCTCTCTCTCTCCCCCTCTTTCTCTCTCTCTCCTTGTTTTGTTCCCCTTCTTCCCTTTACACCCAATAGTTTAACTCTATGCAGTTGTATATGTGTATATGTGTGTGTATGTATGTGTATGTTTATATGTGTATGTTTATGTATATACGGATAGAGAGAGAGACACAGAGAGAGAGACAGAGAGAGAGAGATATATATATACAGAGAGAGAGAGAGAGACAGACAGAGAGAGAC
>NC_068989.1:18515873-18517209 GCF_001194135.2 Octopus bimaculoides
GTATATGTATGTATGTATGTATGTACGTATGTACGTATGTATGTATGTGTGCGTGTGTGTATGTGTATATATGTATACGTATGTATCATGCATGTATTATATATGCATGTATGTCTGTGTGTATGTATGTGTGTATGTAAGTATATATGCGGGAATATGTATGTATGTATGTATGTATGTATGTATGTGTGCATGTGTGTATGTGTATATATGTATATGCATGTATTATGCATGTATTACGTATGCATGTATGTATGTATGTATGTATGTGCTACTGTTCCGGGTCAGAGTATACCTGTGAACAAATAGTGGCTAAGAGGTGGTTCCACACTCCCCAAAATCCTGGGACTCCCAAACCAGGATCCCTCTACCGGATACAGTTTAATGTCATACCCAGGACCTGTCAAAGACCCAACTATGGGTTAATTAGTATACTGACAACTGGAAACAAAGGACCCCTTAGTTCTCGTCACAATTTCCTTCTAGGAGAAGGTAAACTCGTATTAAAAACTGAAGGGCAGTCGGTTTACGGTCGTCTCAACATCTGTTGTGCCACTGGTGTTATAGCTGTTTGCGCTAAAAGTAGGTTCAGTACTTTGCTGACTCTAGCGACTCAAAACAAATTCACGCACAGGTACTTCTAGAATCTTTGATTCTAAGAAGTGGTCTTACTCGGTCACGAGTTGATTTCCACCATGTATGTATGTGCGTACGTACGTACATGTATGTATGTATGTATGTATGCACGTATGTATGTATGCACGCATGTATGTATATTTGTATGTATGTGTGTGAACGTACATATGTATGTATGTATGTATTTACGGATGTATGTATGTACGTATGTATGTTTGTACGTATGTGTGTATGGCCACTCAGTTATTTCTCCTAACTCATAGGTACATATATACACATAAATGTATGTGTGTATGCACGTACGTATGTATGTATTATTGTTTGTGTGCGTATGTACATTTGTGTGTATGTGTGTGTGTGTGTGCCTGTCTGTCTGTCTGTCTGTCTATCTGTCTGTGTTCTATCTTTTATCTTTTACTTGTTTCAGTCATTAGACTGCGGTCATGCTGGGGCTCCACCTTGAAGAATATTTAGTCAAATAAATCGAAGTTCATAAAATAATCGGTTATTCCTTCGTCACCTCTTTTCTCATTCCAAAAGTTTTTTTTTAATTTTTATTCTCTCTCTGTTTATTTCCTCGTGTCCCTTTCTGCTGAAGAGCGTAGGCTCGAAACGTAAAAGACTTTCTCACCTTCCCGAGCGTCAAATTAATACACCTGCTTGTTTATACACCTGTCTTTGTCTTTTGTTTTTCTGTAAA
>NC_068989.1:18518295-18519924 GCF_001194135.2 Octopus bimaculoides
GAGAGAGAGAGAGAGAGAGAGAGAGAGAGGCCAAATCGATTAAGGTCAGTCAGGCAGCCACAGTCAGACTCTCTTTGTTGGCATCGGAGAAATATGAGCAGAAATGCTGGTGTTTTCTTCCGATTGTAATCGTATAAAAATAACTTTGCTCCTCTCTATGCAAGACCAGAAATTTTTTTTTTGAATAATAACGTACTTCAAACCCATCAACTGATAGGTATCGACTACTGATTGGTATCGACTACTGCTACTGGTTTTGCTACAGCTACTATTATTGTTCCTTAACCCTTGACCAAGTAGTCTTATGGACAATGATATATCAACCACTCCTGCTCAAGATGCCGTGCAGTGGAGCTCAACCAGAAACCATGCTGTTACAAAGCGATAGTTTTAACCATCCAGTTATACCTGCATTTATATCTAAACTTCAAATTTGGCGGTGGCGATGGTGGTGGTGGTGGTGGTGATGGTGATGGTGATGGTGGTGGTGATGGTGGTATAACTTCCGTCTACCATATTTCACTCTCAAGGTTGGCCCAGAGCAATTATCCAATACATTTTTTATTGGTGGAGAGGAATTAGTCGATGTTACCGCCCCGCAGTGGTTGACCAAATAATAGTAATGTTTCAAACTTTGGCAGAGGGCTGGCAATTATGATGGGAAGGGCTTTGCGTTCTGAGTTCAAATTCCGCCTAGGCCGACTTTGCCTTTCATCCTTTCGGGGTCGATAAATTAAGTACCAGTTGCGTACTGGGGTCGATCTAATCGACTGTGCCCCTCCCCCAAAATATCGGGCCTTGTGCCTAGAGCAGAAAAGAATTATGATGGGAATGGAAAGTCAATTACATAAATCCAGCTGGTATTTATTTTGGTTTATTTTATCGATCTCGAAGAATGAAAGGCTAAGTTGACTTCAGCTGGATTTGAACTAGAATGATAATAATAATAATCGTTTTTTTTATAGGCACAACGCCCGAAATTTTGTTGGAGGAGGTTAGTCCATTACATCGACTCAGTGCTCAACTGATACTTATTTTATCAACCTCGGAAGACCAAAGGTAAAGTCGACCTTGATGGAATTTGAACTCAACGTAAAGACGGGTGAAACACCGCTAAGTATTTTGCCCGACGTGCTAACGATTCTACCAGCTCGATTAATAATAATAGTTTCACATTAGGTATAAGCCATCAATTTTGAAGGGAAGGGACCAGACAACAGCATCAACCTCAGTACTCACCAACCTTGGTAGGACGAAAGACAAATACAACAAATAATAATAATACATATGTTTACGTTCTGGGTTCAAATTCCGCCGAGATCGACTTTGCTTTTCACCAGTTCGAGTCCATAAAATAAGTACCAGTTGTATTTTGAGGTCGATGTAATCGTCTTATTCTCTCCCTCGAAATTGCTGGCCAAAAACTTGAAAGTAAAATCAATAATGAATGAGACTGCGAACTCGCAGAATGGTTAGCGGTATTTTGTCTGTCTTTACGTTCTGAGTTCAAATTCCGCTGAGGTCGACTTCGCCTTCCATCCTTTCGGGGTCGATAAAATAAGTACCAGCTGAGCGCTGGGGGTCGATGTAATCGAAATTGCTAACCTCGCGGCAAAATCTGAAACCATT
>NC_068989.1:18520353-18525353 GCF_001194135.2 Octopus bimaculoides
ACCCACCCACCACCCACACACACATTGACTTCTCTCTTGCTGCAATTATACTGTCTTTTGTTGAAAGACGAATTACTAAGAAAGAAGAAGAAAAAAAAGGAGGAAACATCAACAATAACAACTGCCATAATAATTCTAATTAAAAGTCTTTCTTTTATTTCTACTCTCTATCTAATATTGACGTGAATTGAATGAAGAGGAAAAAGTTCTAGCGGTGAATCTCTTCCTTTCTTTCTTCACAATATTAACTAAATCTGAGACTTGGAAGGAAACACATGATTTATAAAACCCTATAATTATACGTATACTTATTTATTCATTTATTTACACCGTATGAACACACGCACGTAGGACGAAGCGATATCACAAAACCAAATTAATTAAAGGTGATTATTAATTAGTCAGTGGGCTCTTGGAGGTAAAGAAGCAGCTGCAGAGAACCTACAGCTGTACAAGATTTAATACACACGCACACAAGACAAGCAGACACACACACACAAACAAACACAAACACACGCAACGTATACGCGAAGAACTTACTCACTCTAACTTGTACTACTATTACTACTACTACTGTTACTACAACCGCCGCTGCGGCTGCTACTACTGCTGCTGTTTCTGTAGGCTTTGCTCAACAAGTAACGGAGATTCACAAGAGGGATATTATAAGTCAGGAAAAGACTTCTTGATACAGATATGGACTTTAGTTAGCATGGCCTATCAACCAACAAGGTGAGTTCTATATTGTAAATACTATGTATAATATATATATATTTATATATACACAAACACGTCTAAACACACACACACATACAAACATATATACGTATATATATATTTATATATATTTATGTTTACATTTGTATGTACACCACAAATATATTAATTGTATATTATATATTATATTGTAATACATATTACGTGCCTACGCGAGCACAAGTTGTCCAGCCTTGAGTGAAAATCAAAGTCGGAACAACTTTAATATTTCTGTCACACTCCAATATGATAGTAATTCTATTAATTTCATTCAATCTGCATAGCAGCTACAAATTTATCTACTAATCTGGTTTCTAGTTATCATCTCTCTCTCGCTCTTTCTCTCTCTCTCTCTCTTTTCATATATATATATATATATATATGATCCACTACTCAGGAAGAGACTATTCTAGAGTACGTCCTGTCTGGTCTTCGAAACGTCTAGATAGAATAGAGACAGCTGATGAAGGGATATTCCAAGGGGCTTTCCGTTTTCCTATGTGTTCGTTCCGTTGTCTGTAGTTTATTGTTCTAACGTCCTGTACCCTGATATGCATGCATATACACATGTAGATGTAAGTATGTACATATATGTGTGTATACATGTATATATATTCTTTATATATATATATAGTAAGAGTTTGTATGCATGTTTTCGTTGAGATGTATTTAAATTGCTTCGTAGAATTCAAGCCGGTCATAAACGAAGTGACAATGTGTACGTACGTACGTATGTGTATGTATGTATGTATGTATGTATGTATATGTATGCACGTGCGAACGTAGGTATGTATGTGTTTGTATACATATGTTTATATAGATAGATAGATAGATGTGTGTATGAGTTCGTATATAAAAATGTGAGTATACATACATACACACATACATACATACATACATACATTAATTATATACGTATGACCGTACACAATATAGCACACATAGACACATCTGACTCGCGAAAATTGGACGCGGAATGTTTCTATAAGTTTCAAACTCAAATCAATATGATATTGACTTTGCCTAACTTTTATATCTTGCAGTGTTCGATAAGCTGTATGTATACATCAGTAATTTACAGAATCGATTCTACAGACACTAACACTCCCCTACCAAAAATTGATATCGTGTAGATTCATAAGTCATCGATATTTCATGCACGTATGAAATGTGATGTCTCTCTGTGTGTGATGTATGTATGTTGTTTAGCCCCAGGTCAGTCCTGATCCAGTGGACCCTATGATCTAGCTCAAGGGTTCTCGACCATTTTTTACCTATGGATCCCTTTGATTCCTATTCGATGTTTAAAAAATCCTATATAATTAAATATTCTGAGGAATTGTATACAAAAAAATATTGCGTATTGTAAAAGTACAACCAGTTTATTACAGACAAATTTTGGCAACAAGATCTTACGTGAACCCCACCAAGAAATATATGGACCCCCAGATGAGAACCACTGATAGAGTTAGTCGCATTCGATATGAGGGACTTCATTGTTCAATGTGTCCTTCCAGTTTTTTTTTAAAGCTGGTATGAGTGACTTGAAGGAAATTTAGCTGTTGTTTCTAGCAGGTCGATCATATATTTATTTCTTTATTGCTCACAGTGGGGCTAATCATAGAGGGGGGCAAACAAGGACAGACAAAGGGATTAAGTCGATTGCATCGACCCCAGTGCGTAACTGGTACTTATTTAATCGAACCCCGAAAGGATGAAAGGCAAAGTCGAACTCGGCGGAGGTCGATCATATATTGTTGACTCAATAAGTGTTTAACATATGGATGCGTGTGCGCGTGTAGTGTATGTCCGTACGTTTGTGATGTGTGTGTGTGTGTAACATGCACATTGTATGTGTACGATAGTTGTATGTATATGTGATGTGTGTAATGGTTGTATGTTTATATGATGGTTGTATATGTCTGTGTGAGTGGGTATAGATGAAGGTGCATGGTTTAGTGGTTAGGGTATTCGGCTCACGATTGTAAGGTCGTGAGTTCGAGACCCGTCGGCGCGTTTTACCCTTGAACATGACACTTTATTCCACGTTGCTCCAGTCCACTCAGCTGGCAAAAATGAGTAGTACCTGTATTTCAAAGGGCCAGCCTTGTCACACTCTGTATTCACGCTGAATCTCCCTGAGAAGTATGTGAAGGGGTACGCGTGTCTGTGGAGTGCTCAGCCACTTGCATGTTAATTTCACGAGCAGGCTGTTCCGTTGATCGGATCGACTGGAACCCTCGACGTCGTAAGCGACGGTGTGTGTGTGACGGACGTATATGTTTATCATTTGCTTGTTTTAGTCACTGGATTGCGGACATACTGGAGCACCGCCTTGAAAGGTTTAATCAAATAAATCGATCCGAGTCCTTTTTTTTTTTTTTTTTCAAGTTTTGTAATTATTCTTTTGCCGAAATGCTTAGTTACAGGGACGTTAACAAACCACTATCGGTTGTCAAACGGTAGGAAAAGAAACACGAATACAGAAACACACATATATGCATACATATGTGTGTATTGATAATTTGTGATGCATGCGTGTGTGTGCGTGCGTGTGTGTGTGTGTGTGTGTGTGTGTGTGTGTGTGTGTGTGTTGCAAGTATATGATGTACGTATGAAATACATGTGTGTATGTGTGTGAGGTATATGTATAGAATAGGGTATTGAACACAACTCCCTTGTACTAAATATCTCATATACACACACATATAATTCTGATATATACATATATGAATATCGTACGTACACACACACACACACACACATAAACATATATGTGCGTATGCATATATACGCGTGTAAATGTATGTGTATATGTATATGAGTTGTACTTGCTACGGCCATGCTGGAGCACCATCTTGATGGGTTTAAGTCGAGTGCATCGACCCCCCCCCCTCAAAGTCTGGTACTTATTCTATCGGTTTCAGGAACGTAAACAAACCAACACCAGTTGTCAAACGGCCGAGAGACAAACACACACACACACACACATATAAAGATATATATAAATATGTGTGTGTGTGTGTGTGTGTATATGTATATATATAAGTGATGGGCTTCCCCCATACTGTTCCCGTCTACCAAATTCACTCACAAAGCAATTAGTCGGGGCGAATTTTATAGTCTTAGAAGGCACTTGTCCAAGGTACCGCGCAGCGAGTTCCCTAACCACACTTTTAATTCGTGAATTTGGATAAGTTTGTGGTGGAAGAGAAAAACATTTCTTCTTTCTCTCTTTCTCTCTCTCTCTTTCTCTCTCTCTCTCTCTCTCTCTCCCTCTCTCCCTCCCTCCCTCGCACGCATACACACACACACATTCGTACACGCACACATCTGAAGAGATGGTCTGGAGACGTTATACTCTCCTCTCCCCACCACCGCTCTTTTCTAACTTATCCAAAACTCAGAAATTTCCCTGCATCAGTTTTTACCGCCAGAGGCCGCAGTTGTCACCGTCACCTCCATCCCTTCCACTTCCCTCGGATTCTCTGTGTCACATTCAGTACATATTTTGGTATGTATTGTCATTCCCGCCTCAGCAGCTTCACACAATATAATAATAACAGCATTACACCCTGTTTCTTTCATCCTTATTCCCCCCCCTCTCTCTCTTCTCTCTTACACACTCTCTCTCTCTCTCATCTCAAACTTATATGCCTTGTCTTTCTCTTACACATATAACCATATTCTTCACTTTCTTTCTCTGTCTCTATCTCTCGCTCTCTATCTATACGTCTCTTTCCTTCTCTCATATTCACATTCTCTCTTTCTGTCTCATATCAAATTCATCCTCCCTCTTTCTCCCCCCCCTCTCTCTCTCTCTCTCTCTCTCTCTACTCGTCTGTTATCTTCAAATACTTACACTCACACTTTCTCTTTCATATCAAATTTGGAAAGTTTCCCCCCTTTTACTCTTTCTCATAAACATATAACCACACTCTTCTCTCTTTCTCTCTCTCTCTTTTGATATTAACACACGTCTCTCTTATACTGTTGTCACAATTTAATGCTGTGTCTCTCTTTCATTCACATACCCCCCCCCCATACATACACACACACACACACACACGCACAGAACCTCCTCACACCAACAGAAAGTCATTCATTTCAATCATCAGAACCTCACCACTTAACCACAACCACCACCATCACCATCACCACCTTATTATTCCCCCATCCCCACACTATATTACCACTATTTCAACCACCTACCTTATTACTACCACCATCACCATGCGCATCAT
>NC_068989.1:18531417-18532608 GCF_001194135.2 Octopus bimaculoides
GTTTGCGTCCCCGTAACTTAGCGGTTCGGCAAAAGAGTCCGATAGAATAAGTACTACAAAGAATAAGTCCTGGAGTCGATTTGCTCGACTAAAGGTGGTGCTCCAGCATGGCCGCAGTCAAATGACTGAAACAAGTAAAAGAGTAAAAGAGAGTATATATATATGACGTGCTTCTTTCGGTTGCCGTCTACCAGATCCATTTACAAGGCTTGCTCAGCCCGAGGCTATATAGTAGAAGACACTTGCCCAAGGTGTCACGCAGTAAGACTGAACCCGGGACCGTGTGATTGGGAAGCAAGCTTCTTACCACACAGCTGAGCCCTTCATTTTCTTTACATATAGGCGAAAACCATAGGGCAAGGAATCAAGAAGCTTGCTTCCCTACCATGTGGTCTTAGATTCTCAGATTTAGAGTCGCTGGCAAGTGTCTTCGACTTTAATCCTAGGCTGACCAAACCCTTGTGAGTAGATTTGGTAGACGGAACTCCTGAAAGAAGGCTGTCATATTTATCTTTTACCTTTTACTTGTGTCAGTCATTAGACTGCACCATGCCGGAGCACCGCCTTGAGAAAAGAATGAGTGTGTGTGTGTCCCGCCACCGTTTGGTAACCAGTGTTAATTTGTTTATGTCCCCCATAACTTAGCTGTTCAGCAAAAGGGACCTGGCTTTTAGAAAAGTAAGTACTGGGCTCGATTTGTTCAGCTAAAACCCTTCAAGACGGTACTCTAGCACGGCCACTCCCCACAGAGCATCGTTTATCTTTCATTTTTCTTTCTCTTTCTATTGCGTTTTTAATTCATTTAGTCCTCCACACCGATTCTCAGTCATCCAGCTTCTATTCCGTTCCTCATTCCGCTCCCTCCCTCTCCCTATCTCTCTCTGTCCACCTCCCCTTCCCACATGTTATTATTATTATTATTTTTTTTTTTTTGTATATCGTCTGCTTCTCTTCAATTCTTTTTAGTTCTGTATACAAGGAGAGGTTATGTGTTATTTCGTCCACATTTTCAACAGATGACAAAACACTACTTCATCATCCTTCAGGACTGTTGTCTCTCTCTCTCAGTCTCATCATTTATGACTGGCGGCTGTCTCTGTCTACTTCCTTGCGGCTCTTAACGCTTGCTTTTCCTATTCCATTTTTTCTCTACACACAACATTCTCTTTATTTAGTTTTGTAGGTCTATTA
>NC_068989.1:18533313-18533787 GCF_001194135.2 Octopus bimaculoides
CTCTCTCTCTCTCTCTCTCTCTCTCTCTCTCTCTCTCTCTCTCTCTCTCTCTCTCTCTTTCTTTCTCTCTCTTCTCTGTTTTATTTATATTACCGTTTCCAACAGCCGCTGACATATTTATGCTTTTACCATACATCACACACCAATACCCGTTCTTTCACCTTCAAAATACATTAAACATTGCGATGACGAATGTATACCCATCTTACATCTTTTATGTTCAAACAAATACGTTACAAACTCATATACACATACACGCGCACACAGCACAAGCGCAAATAGAAATTAAGAACTGTAACACATATACATAGTACATGCATTCATTCATTCATACATACATACATACATACATACATACATATATGCATATATACACACACACACACATATATATATATACACACATACACACATATATATATACACATACACATACACATATGTATGCACACACACACATGCACACACACACCC
>NC_068989.1:18534183-18535314 GCF_001194135.2 Octopus bimaculoides
AAGAGACCGATAGAGTAAGTACCAGGTTTACAAAGAATGCGTTCTGGGTTCGATCCGTTCGAATAAAAGGCAAAGCTTCCAGCATGGCCGCAGTTAAATGACAAACAAATAAAAGAGTAAAAGAGTAATATATATATATATATATATATATATATACACACACACACACTCACACTTCTACAGATACATTTAATTGTGTGTGTGTGTGTGTGTTTTCACTTTTCTGTAACAAAAACAGACTTTCAGACACTCGTGTATTTTGTTTTACCCAAGGCCATGTGCCAAAGCACTGCCCGAGTACATATACTCCGAAATAAGTACGCAGACACACGCGCGCACACATTCATAAGGCAAAGCACACACACGGTCAAAGAATGCATAGGACACTGAATAATATTTACATACACCCACACTGTATTAAACAACTTCCCAATGATACATGCAAACTCACATGTATACACACACATAAGCATACTCTTTATGACTGTGTGTACGTGTGAGTGAGAGAGAGAGGTGGCGAGAGATTGACACACAAACACACACACAGGCTCTGACTATGAATACACCCACTTCTGTTTCAAAATAGAACACTTCACTAAGAATCTATTATCAGAAGACCAACTGTTTGAACTGCATTTGGAAGTCTTTTAAGATTTCGCTTGGGTTGGAAGGGAAGCCTTATCACTAATTGTCACTTTAATAAGTAAAACAAAGGGATCCATTTCTATCGGTGAACCCTGATAAATAAATAAAAAGCTTTTTGAGTAATATTTGGTAGACTGAAAGAAACCCAAAGAAGCTCGTCGTGTGTGTGTGTGTGTAGGTGTACGTAGGGTGGCTCTATGGTGGGTAGTTTTCTTCTCAACCACATGGTTCCGGGTTCAGATCCACGGCGTGGCACCTTGCACAAGTGTCTTCTGCTATAGTCTCGGGTCGAAACTGAAAGAAACCTGCCGTGTGTGTGTGTGTGTGTGTGTGTAGGCGTACGTAGGGTGGCTCTATGGTGGGTAGTTTTGTTCTCAACCACATGGTTCCGGGTTCAGATCCACTGCGTGGCACCTTGGACAAGTGTCTTCTGCTAGTCTCAAGTCGAAACTGAAAGAAACCTGCCGTGTGTGTGTGTGTGTGTGT
>NC_068989.1:18535682-18540685 GCF_001194135.2 Octopus bimaculoides
GTGTGTGTGTGTGTGTGTGTGTGTGTGTGTGTGTGTGTGTGTGTGTGTGTGCGTGTGGTGTGTATCTTTTTGTCTGTGCTTGTCTTCCCTGTCCACTGCTTGACAGCCAGTATTGGTTTGTTTACATCCCCTTAACGGTTCGACCAAAAAGATCAATAGAATTAAAGTACCAAACTTTAAAATAAGTACTGGGATCGACTTTTTTTTTAGTAAAAACCTTTCGATGTGGTGCCCCAGCATGACCGTAGTCCAATGACTGAAACAGGTAAAAGATAAATGATAACGCTAACAGTTGTCCATGCCTACATTTTCCCCCTCTCCCCGTGGCCGTTGATGCCCAAGAGAAAGGCCAAAGCGTTTAGGGGTCAGTACAATATGGGACCAATGTCATCGAAAGTGTTACTGTGAGAATACGGAGAGCCGGAAAAGCTGTCACAAGAATTTTATCAAGTCTCTAACAGTTCGGCAAATCTACCGTCCTAGATTGCTATTTTTTTTTTTTATCGATATCGAAAGCATGAAAGGCAAAGTTGACTTCGGCAGAATTTGAACTCAGAACATAGGGAGTCAGAATAAATACCATGAGGCATTTTATCCAACGTATTGATAACTCCGTCAATTCGCCACTTCTAGCCATGTTTCGCTTTTTTAACTATTTTAGAGTGCGATTAATTTATTATTGTTTTTGTTACCCACAAGTCAGCTCTTATCCCACTCATGATTACCCTTGTCTGTTTAGGGCAACGTGAATCATTCCCATCTTACACATAAAGATTCCCTTACACGAAGAAAAAAGACAGGATGGTCACAGCTGGAATGCATTTGAATCTCATTAATCTGCAATATCAAGGTTGACCCGAGAGCTAAGTAATAACAGCAACAACTCTGCAGAAGTACCTTCGACCTTTGCTGACCATTTTCAGCCAGTGGAACTGTTGGCCACTATCAGCCACTTGTACTTGGCACATTAACAGGGTGAGAAACTAACTGGTGCTTGACACACTAACTAGTTACTACCAGTCATTCTAAAAATTGTAGTGAGACCACAGGAAAGATATATTAGATAATGAAAGACAAGTAATAGCTTTCATTGGTCAGTACTTAGCAAAGATTGTCCAACGTACTGTTGATTATTTTGTCAATGTACCAGACCAGTACGATTGATGTTGGTAACGTTCTGCTTTAACTGTTGCCAGTCATGAGCACAAAGTGGTAGATGGGCGACCTGCTGGGGAAGGAGAGGCCAATACTTACAACATTGCGGTTCCACGAGCTTTGTAGAAGGTTAGTTGAAGTATTTTCTGTTTCAAAAGAGAGAAGCCAGACTTTGTGATGAGAGACTAGGGATCTTTTCTGATTGGCTGCATCTGTGGAAATTTGAAAGTTTATTGAAAGTTTTAAAATTTGGTGTATTTTTGTAATTTTCCAAGCTGAATCTCAGGAGATATTTTTTCAGGAAAAATGTTTAAAGAAAGTTATAGAGGTTTAAAGTTTGAGCATTTTCACCCAGTCAGAAAACAGGATTTGGAAGCTGTCATTTTTTTGCCTGACAGCACGTGTAGTCAACTGTAAACAAATGAAATATCGGCGGAATTCTACTTTATACACGCTGTATAACCCCTCATAACTTGGGGGGGGGGGATTTTCAGAAAAAAATTAGCGAATTTGTATTCTACACACGGGAATTCATATGATTATGCAACAACAAAAGCAAAAATTTGAGGGTGCGTGATTTAAGGCCTATTTAGCGGTTATTTTTAGCACATCCCACAACCACCACAATGAGTAGAATATATTTGTCAATACGTGCTTTCTCGCAGACAAAAGAGTTCTTGTGTTTGTCTTGGAACTATGGAAAAAGGCATGAATGTCTCTGTGGTTTACGATTGACTAAAATTACCCAAAATTTTCAAACTTTAAAAGCTAATAACTCTTTATTGATTGATTAATGGCGAAAATGAATTTCATGGCGTTGAATTAGCATATAAAACTCTATTATTTCATCAGAAATTGAATGATTTCGAACAGAAATTGAAGAGGTTGAAAATTGACAGCCAAACGGAAATTTCCGGGACTAGCTATGATAAAGATGTCCATTTACTTTGAGAGATCCTCTAGTTGCGTGCTACTCGTGTTTATTGTCAGGGAATAAGATGCAATGATGTTTTCTTGACATGAGCTGTACATGTATTTAGTTAGGTGCAGTCTAGATTAATTAATGTTATGGTACTCGTTATATTGTGTTAGCGTCTAATTTATTATGACAAAAGTAAGCTATGCTGTCAAATATTTTAGGTCCGTTATCCCTGGAAAGCCAAACAGACGTTTGCTAGAATTAATCAATCAAAATTCACAGCAAGGAAATGTATAGCCTGTACAACGAGACACAACCTCCTTCCTCCATCTTTCTTGGTCATCAGCCAACCTCATGTTTTCCATCACCTTCCTCCCTATTACAATACCTTTATTTCCTAAATAGATTTATCTGTACGAACAGTGGGGTTAACCAGGTCAATAAATGTGTGTGAAAAGAGAGAGAGAAGGGAGAGACAGAGAGCGATAGAGAGATATAGAGGGAGAGAGAGGGGATAGAGCGAAAGAGGGAGAGAGTGGGGATAGAGCGAAAGAGGGAGAGAGTGAGAGAGAAAGATGATGGTCGGAAAGTGTATTCGGTGAAAACAGTAGATCAAATTAGTGGGTCAAATTTAGTGCAGTTCGTGACTGTCCCACCAGATGTGTGTAATTTTACTCATTCAAGTGAAGTATACTTTTTCAAAGTTTCCGCTCAGTGTATTAAAAGTATTTAAAATAAATAGTTATCTAACTCGATATGTACTGGTTGGCTTTTTCGTCGTTGATCAACTTGATCAACGGTATTACAGAGACAGTATCTTAACCACTTCTGCTGTGCCTGGGCTGTTTCTAAAAGCAAGTTTTTACTCCAATCCATTCATATAAACGCTATGAAATATAAAGGAAAGTAAGTCAATACGTCTGCAGCGTCCATGGAACTGCAGTGGATGCCAGATATTGGTTAAGTATAGATGCCAGGTGACTTTCAGCAGCTTTCTCAGGCAGTTCATGTAGAAACGATTTAGCTTTATGGTGTAACGTTCATAAACCGTACATGTCTCACAAGTGTACAGTAGAGTAGGCAGAACAACTCCTTGGTACACCTTCAACTTGGAGGCCAGCCTAATGTCTCTCCTCTCCCACACTAAATCACGTAGCCGCTTGAATACTGAGCTTCTTGGCGATGTGTGCGTCGACCTTGTTGTCAATGTTCACAGATATGAAGCGTGTGTTAGCCTTCAGGATTTCCACTTCAACAGTGATAGCTAGTTCCACACACGGCTTTTGTCGGGCAGGGTGGTACATGATTTCTGTCTTCTGAGAACTGATTGTCAAGGTTGAAGTTGTTGCAGGCAGTGGAAATGCAGTTCCTACTCTGCTACATCTGGGCTTCTGTGGCGTTGTTGCAGGCAATGGAAATGCAGTTCCTACATCTGCAACTCTGCTACACTCTGCTACATGTGGTGTTGAATGCGCAGATCTTTGAGATCAACTCCGACACCTGAAAAACACAAGCGCAAGCCCGCCCTACCTGACGAAACTGCACCAGCAGAGGTGTCACCATTCATGAGCATAACAGGATTGCGAACTACCCAAGTCTGGAGCCAACTCCTTGCTTTCAGTCCCAGCAGACCAGCAGTGTCCGACCTGCAGCAGAGCCTTCCGAGCACGCTTTGGACTGATCGGTCACAACCAAACATGCCGTGCCCCGTCTTTTTCTCCCATGTGATGTCCTTGGTCATCGTCGACAACGATGGACAAACGAACGATAACCGTACTACAGAGGTGAAATAAATGCCGTTAACGTTCTGTTTAAACTTTTTAACAATGATCAACTCGAGCTGATCAAGTCTCTTTACTATGGCGTTGGGTTGACTAAAGCCTAGTAAATGAAATTGAATGATAGAAACTTTGTGGAAGACATCAGAGACGCTGCTCCTGTTTTGAAGTGGTAAACTTAACCCATCATCCGATTTATCATTATCGCCTGGCACTTGTCTACTTAGCAGATATTTGGATCAGGTGCCTCGTTTAGAATAACTCCCTCCCTTCCTCCTCAGCCACCACCATCACCCCACAGAGACACTAAAGAGTATCATGGTGCATTGCCCTTCCTCCTGTGACCAAGCCATTAAAAATAAATCTAAATTAGACAGTGGTATTGTCCTCCAGAATTACGGATCTCCGGAACGCATCTAGTTATTCAGCTGATGACGTATGCGTCGTTTAGTCTAGTCTCTTTGCTCGATCACAGCTGATCCGGTGGGTGAGTGGGTGGGTGGGGATCATACAATAACAAACAACTGGTGTCTGTCGTCTTCTGCTGAATTTGTCAATATAAACAAATATATCTTAACAAGTAAAAAGCTGTCAGATTAAGAGATAAGTATATCTCTGGCTCCGTCTGATGTTAGATTTGAGGTTGACATTTTGTAAAGTCAACATCAAAGCATGACCAGTTTTTGTTTATAGAGCTCAAATTCGGTCTGAACAACATTTATACAGAAATTTATGTAGTCATACTGGTTTCAAATTTTGGCACAAGGCCAGCAATTTCAAATAAGCGGGTGAGTCGATCACAGCAACTCCTGTACTCAGCTAGTACTTCTTTTATCGACCCCGAAAGGATGAAAGGCAAAGTAGACCTCGGCGGAATTTGAACTCGGAACGTAAAAACAGACGAAATGCCGCTAAGCATTTTGCCCGACATGCTAACGATTCTACCAGCTTGCCACCTACAGGAACTACGGTATACTCTCTTTTACTCTTTTACTTGTTTCAGTCATTTGACTGCGGCCATACTGGAGCACCGCCTTTAGTCGAACAAATCGACCCAAGGACTTATTCTTTGTAAGCCTAGTACTTATTCTATCGGTATCTTTTGCCGAACCGCTAAGTTACGGGGACGTAAACACAACAGCATCGGTTGT
>NC_068989.1:18540737-18549235 GCF_001194135.2 Octopus bimaculoides
CATATATATATATATATATATATATATATATATATATATACACGACAGGCTTCTTTCAGTTTCCGTCTACCAAATCCACTCACAAGGCTTTGGTCGGCCCGAGGCTATAGTAGAAGACACTTGCCCGAAATGCCACGCAGTGGGACTGAACCCAGTACCATGTGGTTGATAAGCAAGCTACTTACCACACAGCCACTCCTGCGCCTACCAGTATGAGTATATCTATATATCGAAATATAGATATACTCGATGCCAACAGCGGACACACGTCCAACTGTGTTCTTTTTTTTTTTTTTGTTTTTTAGAAAGAAAAAAAAACGAAAGAGTAAATTTTTAGGACAGTGTTGGGTGAGATATTCAGTGTCTGATAAACAAGGATATGACATGATAATCATGGATGAAGCGCTTTCTAATCATAAATCAAAGTTGAGCCCAAAGTAAAAAAAGACTTCAAGCCAACTCCCGTTTCATGTAACCTCCCAAGCCTCTGAAACCGATCTCATATAAACTCCTCGTTTCTCATTTACCCCCATTCTGGGATTAATCTGAACTTGGTTTCATCTACTACTACCACTACTACTACTGTGGAGGCGCAATGGCCCAGTGGTTAGGGCAGCGGACTCGCGGTCATAGGATCGCGGTTTCGATTCCCAGACCGGGCGTTGTGAGTGTTTATAGAGCGAAGACACCTAAAGCTCCACGAGGCTCCGGCAGGGGATGATGGCGAACCCTGCTGTACTCTTTCACCACAACTTTCTCTCACTCTTACTTCCTGTTTCTGTTCTGTCTGTAATTCAAAGGGGCCAGCTTTGTCGCACAGTGTCACGCTGAGTATCCCCGAGAACTACGTTAAGGGTACACGTGTCTGTGGAGTGCTCAGTCACTTGCACGTCAATTTCACGAGCAGGCTGTTCCGTTGATCGGATCAACTGGAACCCTCGACGTCGTAAGCGACGGAGTGCCAACACTACTACTACTACTACTACTTCAATCATCCCCATCATCATCCCTACTGCCACAAATATTGTTGCCACTTCTACTATTACCACTGCTATCACGACTACAAATGCTGCTGCTGCTGCTACTACTACTACTACTACTACTACTACTACTACTACTACTACTACCACCAACACTGCTACTAGAGTTACTACTAATGCAGCAGGAATAAAATCTAATATATCATGGTTTAAGATGAAATCCTCTTCCAGCAACCATCCAGGGACAGCTTGAAATCGATTTGATCCTACTTCTCAGTTATCTGAACTGGATTTCAAATTACTGGGAGGTGGGGGTTGAATTGGTGGAGGGTAGGTAATCTGAGCTCGTTATACTGGGTCTAAAATCTTTAAGACCACCGTCCTGTCCAGCAACTTGTATTTATAGACATTCTCTGAATAATATTACAGTGATAAATATCTTTGTGAGACTGACTTGAAACTTGAGCAGAATAAACAAGCATGGTGATTTGTTGAATGTTAAAGTAAGCAGCAGACAAATATTTCCATCACCACCACCACCACAACAACAACACATACACACCATCTCTACTAACAGTACCACCACCATTATCATCATTACCACAGCCAACAATAACGCTACCATCACCACGACTACCACTATCATCGCCACCACTACCAATACTACCATTATGGCCACTACTATAAATCCATCATCATCATCATCATCATCCCAACCACCGTTACCGTTACCATGATTGTGGTACCCCAGTAGTCTGCTACAAAAAAAACGAAAGAGTCCATTTTTTGGACAGTTGGGTTAGATATACAATATCTGATAAACAAGGATATGACATGATGATCATAGGTGGAGTGCTTTCTAATCATAAAAAGCACCCCAGTTACTAAATGTCATCACCCCCTCCCTCACATCACCTCAACCACTATATTCACTCCAGTCATCACCAGTAAGTACCACCACTAGTAACATCATCACTATTACCATCATTATCTCAATGACCATCTCTACCACCATCATCACAATGGATGGTAAGTTGATGGAGATGAAGATGTTTTTACATTGTATTTAGTATATAGATTAGGGCAATGTTCAGAGATTGTAGTTACGGCTGATATGTAGTTGGTATTGAGCCAATGTGTAGAGTTGTTGCAGACATGGAGGAGTAGTTAAGAAGGCTGAAAAGCAAAGACACATCAGATGAATGCCTTGCTGTATTTAGTCTGACACTGAGTAAAAATCCCTCCAAGGCCAACTTTGCCATTCATCCTTTCAAGGTTGATAAAAAAAGGTAACAATCCAAGATGGCGGAGTGGTGGAATTGTAAGAATCTTGGACTGAAATACCTTGTGGTATTTGTTCCAGCTCTATATGGTTTGAGTTCAAATCCTCTCATGACCTATTTGGATGATAGACTTAATCCATTGCCCATTTTTAATACCACCATCTGGTACTCAAGGTACCTTTCACAGAGTCTATATTTGTTCAGGACATCCCTTTCGTTTGTGGATTCCTTCATTACTCCTTCTCAGCAACTTTTAGGGGTCCCATAAAGAGCCATGCACACTACCTCCCTGAAAGTCAACCACAGTGGGGTTTTTTTTTTTATCAGAATATGAAGAGAAATAACTATGTAGTGGCGCGAAATTATAGCTGCCATTGAGGAAGTACTATCTGCACATGCGCAAGGGACTTGCCTTTCCGGAAGCCCATCGAGTGCGCATACGTAGTAAAACTAGTACTTAAAGAGTTTGTTTCACTTTCTAAGCCTCTTGACTGCGATACCTTCGACGTGACAACACCTTGCTCCTCAATGAGGCATTCTTCACCATGATACCTTCGATGGTGATAGCTACTTGCTCCTCTGGCATGCATCAAGGAAGCTCTTAACCTTCCAATACCAAATTACAACTCAATCAGCGGCTGCTAAGCTGAATGACACAGGATTTATTTATAAAACCAAGCATCATCAAAAATAAAATTTATTTTTATTATGTTGTTAATTGTTCTACTGTTTCTTCATATATAATGCTGTTGAAAGGTGATAGAGAGAGACTAATGTTTCTATTACAACTATCAACCTTTTACGACTAAATATCATGACGTATTTGCTCACCTTTGTTCTTCTTCTTCTTGATGTTGATGTTGATTAGCCCCATAATCAGATAGGATTAGAATTAAGCATTCCATTAATGACCATCATGTCATTTCATTTAGACATTATTCAATGTGTGCTGTCCTATAAGGCGCTGATCTGACAGAAACGTTAAGCACGCCAAGCGAAATGCTTAGCGGTATTTTGTCTGTCTTTACATTCTGAGTGTGGAGGTGCAATGGCCCAGTGGTTAGGGCAGCGGACTCGCAGTCATAGGATCGCGGTTTCGGTTCCTAGACTGGGCGTTGTGAGTGTTTATTGAGTGAAAACACCTAAAGTTCCATGAGGCTCCGGCAGGGGATGGTGGCGAACCCTACTGTACTCTTTCACCACAGCTTTCTCTCACTCTTTCTTCTTGTTTCTGTTGTGCCTGTAATTCAAAGGGTCAGCCTTGTCACACTGTGTCACGCTGAATATCCCCGAGAACTACGTTAAGGGTACACGTGTCTGTGGAGTGCTCAGCCACTTGCACGTTAATTGCACGAGCAGGCTGTTCCGTTGATTGGATCAACTGGAACCCTCGACGTTGTAAGCGACGGAGTGCCAACAACAACAACAACAACATTCTGAGTTCAAATTCCACCAAGGTCGACTTTGCCTTTCATCCTTTCGGGGTCAATAAAAATAAGTATCAGTCGAGCACTGGGGTCAAATCGACTAGTCCCCTTCCCTGAAATCTCAGGCTTTGTGCCTAGAGTAGAAAGGATTATTATTATTATTAATTACCAGTTGTGTACTGAAATCAACCTAATCAACTGGGCCCCCCCTCCCCAAAAATTTCGAGCCTTGAGTAGAAAAGAACGTGTGCTGTCCTTTCTTCAAGATGGTAAGGTCTAATTTAAGACAAAATTGTAGGAGACCTTGTGACCATTGCTTCTCAACTGAGACAGTAACATCTCCAAGGGAAGCTACAGTACATTTCAGAGGTAACTGGGAATATACAAGAAACAAACTGAAATTAAAATTCGCTTGGCATATTTAAAAGAGGATGTTGACTGATTCAACTTATCAAAGAGGTGCTAGCTGATTCAGTTTTCTTTATCAAAGAATGCTGGCTGATTCAACTTGTCATCAAGGAATGCTGGCTGATTCCATTTATCAGGAAAAGGTGTTAACTGATTCCACTTGTCATCAAAAGAGTGTTGCTTGATTCAACATATTAAAAGGATACTGGCTGATTCAACTTCTCATTAAAGTTAATATACTGTTCAGTTCTCCCATCATCATCATTTTAACATCTACTTTTCCATGCTTTCATGCACATTGGTGAGGTTAGGATCTTCTGTGGTCAGATTCCCTTCCTGTCACCAACTTTACCTGTCTCCAGGCAAGGTAATATTTCCCCATGGCCAGACATGTTTTTCATGGAAGACTAGAAAGGAACATTGTCATTTATATGATAGGGGTGCTTGAATACAACTATCATGTGATGTAAGGACAAGGATACACACAAACACACACACTTATGTGTGTGTGTTTGTGTGTATTCTTACATATGCATTGGGCTTCTTTTAGTTTCTGTCTACCAAATCCACAAGGCCTTGGACTGCCTGGAACTATAGTAGAACAATCTATTTGCCCAAATGCCATACAGTGAGACTGAACCCAAAACTTCTTAATCACACAGCCATACCTGCACCTGTAACTATGCATATATATGTGTATACTCATACACATATAATATCTATAAGTATAACTATATGTATATATATATATATATATATATATATATATATATATATATAAAATTTTTGTATTTATTTTGCAAAATTCTTTATTGTGTTGAAACAGATGTCATTCCTTGGGATAGGTCATCTTGCCAATAAAAACACACCCACTGGTTTCTTTTTTAATGATAAGACAAACATGTATTCCTTTTATTAGTATTATTATTATTATTAGTCAACTACTTCACTAATTTTGCAATTAGCTAATTGATTGTTTCACCACTTACATCATCAATCAATCAGTTGGTTTATCACTAACTAGTTTGTGGTTATGACAAACCTGAAGGAGATGAAAGCATCTTATTGATGAAGTGCTAAACGGTAGTGATGAAAGGATTTTGACAACCCAACTGATTCATTAATAGTGAAGCAACCAATGTGTGTTTTTGTTGGCAAAATGGCCCTACCCAACAACATATGTGTGTTTATGTATGTGGGTATGTATTCATATATGTGTGTATATATGTGTGTATGTATATGTAATAAAAATCTTGAGTAAAGTAAAAATGAATCATAATATTTATTCTCTTTTTCTTGCAGTTTTTCCATTTTCCTTGCTGGTCTGCTACCATTACACACCACATTTGAATGACTACTTGAGAACAGCTTCCAGAGACCAAGTAGAAGGACCATTTGAAGGCTTACAAAAATTTTACTGTTTATTAAACAAGATTCTTCTTTGTCTTAAAAAAGAAAAATATAATCAAATAAAAAAGATATAATATTATTAAAAACAAACTTCTTATTGAGAAAAGGAAGAAAGAAATTATTAACAATGTGCCAAGTTATAGTAACATGCCGATCTCTGATTTGGACTCTCATAACCATTCTGACCACACTCATGTTAGTTGTGTCAGTCTGTTCACCATACTGGTTAACAGGCAAACCACAACACACTGGCTTGAGTGGTAAAAACTACACTATCTTAAAGAACCAAGAAACATTTCACCCAACTGTTGGTATCTTCAACCGTTGTTATCGTCTACACAAATACAACAGGATCTACCACAGAGACAGCTGTGACACCTACGTCACAAAGTTCCACATGTCCAATGAAAATTTCCCCAATACATGGAAAGCTGCTTTATTTTTCTTTGTGTGTGGAGTATTGGCAATGATATTCACCACTGCCACCTCTGTCATCAGCCTCTGTACACGAGCTTTGTGTAGCAAAAGCATTTTTACTTTATCTGGTCTCATCCAAAGTATTGCCGGTTGGTATTTATTTACACCTTATTTATTTATTGTTGTTATTGATGTTGCTGTTGTTGTTGTTATTGATGTTGATGTTGTTGTTGTTATTGATGTTGATGTTGTTGTTGTTATCTCCCCAGGTCTCAGTTTAGATCAAGACTACTCCATCCACAACCATTTTGTCCTTTTATTTTCAGACATACATAATATATTTCATCATCATCCTCATCAAAGGCAGTCCAACAATAACTGTCCAAATCAAATGTCATGAGCCGTATCAAGTGTATAAGAATTGCATTGATCTCTTCCACTAGTTTCTTTCAACTGTTGCGGGCCCCACCATAGGTACCAATGCCCAGTCTCCGCATATTATACTCAGTCACATCCTTGTATCTCATATGGAGTCTACCTTGATTCCTCATCCCACCAAACAACTATGAATGGGGTATTTATCTTGACGGTCTAGTGTCTTCCATTCACAGGATATGTAGAGATTTCATTGCCTCAATATCTTTTCAAAACTAAGAAGCTTAACTTTCTTTATAACAAAGGTGTTCTTGGCCTTGTTTTTCCAGGTGATATATACAATGTGTTTCAGGTATTGCCTTGTGAATTCATAGATTTTCTTTCTTTGTTTTGTTGTTGTTTTTCTACCTGAGTGCAGTTTTCATCCATAACTCTGTTCGATACAATAAGGTAGATAATATTTTTATTTCATGGTATATTTCCATCTCATTTGGACTAATGCGATAGCTGTTCCACAGTGGATCAGATGGCCTCGTTCGTTCTGTAATTAGTTCATTACTGAGCCTACTTTCAGTACTGATTGTACTCCCCAGATTGGGTAAAATGGCTTGCCTCTACATGCAGCTACTCACCCTTTGATAGTGAAGGACATTGATGTTCCACAGGCGCAGGAGTGGCTGTGTGGTAAGTAGCTTGCTTATCAACCACATGGTTCTGCGTGGCACCTTGGACAAGTGTCTTCTACTATAGCCTCGGGCCGATCAAAGCCTTGTGAGTGGATTTGGTAGACGGAAACTGAAAGAAGCCCGTCATATATATATATATATATATATATATGCATGTGTATGTATATGTTTGTGTGTCTGTGTTTGTTCCCCCAACATCGCTTGACAACCGATGCTGGTGTGTTTACGTCCCCGTCACTTAGCGGTTCAGCAAAATGAGACCGATAGAATAAGTACTAGGCTTACAAAGAATAAGTCCTGGGGGTCGATTTGCTCAGCTAAAGGCGTTGCTCCAGCATGGCCGCAGTCAAATGACTGAAACAAGTAAAAGAGTAAAAGAGATATATATCCAGGCTCACATTACCTTGTGATTCTGGGGCTACATTATCCAGTTTGTCCAACATTTTTTTTTTAAGCTGGCAAGATGTGATAGGAGAAGACTTGAATGCCTTTTCTAACAGATGTGAGTGACCACATAGTGGCTCCATGGCTTGTATTTATTTATCATAGGAGGAAGAGATATTGCTTTTTTCCATTTCTTCCTCCTAGGATTACTATCCTCATCCATCACCTACCTACTCCATATACTCCTCTTGTGTCTTTTATCACCCACACCTATCCATTTCTCCATCCTATCTTCCTCTGTTTCACCCTCACACCACTCCCTTCCACCACACATTTCCTGTCTCCATCACAAACATCTCTTCACACCTGCCTTTCTCATCTACTACTATTTGCACCTATTTACCAACTCACATCTCTTCCTCCTCTACGCTCCCTCCCACAGCAGTAAGTCCTAGTCGTAGTCGTAGTCGTAGTGGTGGTGGTGGTGATGGTGGTGGCACTACTTTTCCCTCCCTATTTTCTGCCTTCCTACTTCTATCTCACCTGCACCCTTCTTCAATCACTTCGGAGATGGGGGGGTCCCATCCCCCAAAGCCATCAAAATACCATCTTTCTCCAGATTTTCCAAATTCATTTGAACTTATTCCATTTTTTTTTTTTTTTCCATTCCTGGTTTTCCTCATCTCTTGTCACACCCTCACCTTTTCACCCATATATCACACATTCTCATGCCTTTGTACTTATCTATCTTGTCCTAACCCAAAATAAACCTTCTGAGCTATCACTCTCATTTGTACCCCCACCCCCAAAGTTTCAACATCTCTCATTCATGCAGATCTATACCCTCCTATCTTATTCCCCTGCTTACAAACTGCTTCACCTATCCACCCTTAATCCCACTGCATCCATTCATCTTCACGCCCTCAACTATTTCTACACCATTTTCCCCCCTCTGAGAACTCCGTGTTCAAAAAGTCTGCATGTTCCAGATTCACCTGGCAATGTCATTATCATCACTACTACTACTACTACTACTACTACTACCACCACCATCACCACCACTACTACTACTATACTACTACTACTACTACTACCACCACCACCACCACTACCACCACCACCACCACC
>NC_068989.1:18549449-18551741 GCF_001194135.2 Octopus bimaculoides
ACCACCACCACCACCACCACCACCACCACCACTACTACTACTACTACTACTATCACCATCATCATCATCATCACCACCACCATCACCGTCATCATCACCATTGCAATCACCATCCATCATCACTACCATCACACCACCACCATCATCACCATCACCACCACTATGATCAGCATCACCATCATCGTCATCACCATTATCATTATCATCACTAATCATCACTCATCTCAACTATTGTCATCAGATGAAGAGAGAGAGATAGCAAAACACATACATTCAAAACGATAATCATTATACTATACTAGCACAGGTTGGAAAGTTCTTCAAATTCATCTGTTAGCACAAATTCCTGCAGTAGGGAAATCGTTACAGTACTTCAAAAAACAGCACAGTACCACACTGTACAGTACACTATCACACTAAATGGTATACTACCATACTATAAGGGTCAGTAACCACACTAAATGGTGCAGTAGTACACTATATGGTACAGTACTGTACTAAATGGTATAAATAGTACACTATGTAAAGACAAAACAGAGAAGTATCATATTAAATGATATAATGCATTATATTCTTCATGGTACTTATTCTTGGATTCTGCTAAGACTGACCTTTCCATTTACCTCTTCATGTTTGATAAATTCTGTACCAGTAATGTATTTAGGTACATCAATGACTCAATGTTAGACTTTAGTAGATACCAGTTAATTATAATGGTAGGAGACAAATAAATGCCACCAGTTAAGTATATATGTTACTTGACTGGGTGCCTGCTTATTTCATACTATATGGTTAATTATAATGGTAAATCAATCACGCAGTGGGAAACAGATAGGTACCAACAGTCAAATATATGTGGTACTTAACCAGTACCTGCCTATTTCCTACTATGTGGTTAATTGTAATAATAAACCAATCACACAGTAGAAGACAGTTAAGTACCACCAGTCAAGAGTATATGGTACATTTGTAACACAGAGAGTAGGTACCGGTCAGTCCATTCTAAATATTTGTCATAGCACTTGAGCAAAGTTCTGTGCAATGGAATCCCACAGAACCATGTACTTGCAAAGAAAACTTCTTAAAAATATAACCATTCCTGTTGAGACAATATAATTATGTGGTCAGATGTTGCTTGTACATATGACAGCTTGTAAATATGACACATTTTTCTACAAAATTTCATCTTCAATAGCAAATTCTTCCTTTCTAATTCCCAAAACCTACATTCCGTTCATTCTTATATTAGAGGAATTTAATCTCCGCAATATAAAACATCAAATTAACTCTCTTTAATTTCCAATTTTACATTCCACTATTGAGTTATTCACCTTTCTTATCTTAACTCTTCAGCTGTTATCTAGGCAGAGGTGTTTGAGTCAACCTAGATATTACAACATAGATATTATTTGTACACATGTATCATTCACAAATGCATATCACTTATATACACATTACTCACAAGTGTATATCATTCACAATCACATCAGTCGCAAATATATCTAACCCATAAACATAAATTGCTCACAAAATAATATCACTCATAAAACAATCATTCACAATTACATATCACTCATCAATCACAACTATATGTAAACTCAAACACATATTGCTCCCAAAATAATATCACTCATAAAACAAAATCACTCACAAATGCATATTATTCACAATTATAAATCACACGTGTCACAAAAATATCACTGTCAGGTGCAGGCACTTCTGTGTGGTTAGAAAGTTTGATTCTCAGCTGTCATTTCAGTTTCAGTCCTACTGCATTAGTAAGTTATCTCGTACAATAAACTTATGCTGGTTAATGCCATGTGAGGGAATTTGACAGATGAAAACTGGAAGAAGAGCACTGTATACAATAAGTTAATAATAATTTTATTATATAATAATAATAATAATAATTATTATTATTATTATTATTATTATTATTATTATTTTATGTTTGACTTTTGCTTTGCATTTGTACAAGTTGGATCCAAGTCTCACCCAGAGACCTCAAGAGACAACAAGTTAGAAGTTCATGTAGGTGTTATGCCTAAGGTACCATATATTTGGATTTGTATATAGTGTTGTTCTAGAGAATGTTTAAGAAACCATAAGAAAATTATGTGCTTGTTTTAAAATTTGAGATCATATAGACAGTATTTTACGTAGGATATGGTTGTTATTATTATTATTATTATTATTATTATTATTATTATTATTATTATTATCATTATTATTATTATTATTATTATTATTATTATTATTATTATTATCATTATTATTATTATTATTATTATT
>NC_068989.1:18551751-18554874 GCF_001194135.2 Octopus bimaculoides
TTGTTATTATTATTATTATTATTATTATTATTATTATTATTATTATTATTATCATTATTATTATTATTATTATTATTATTATTATTATTATTATTATTATTAAGGTGGCAAGCTGGCAGATTCGTTAGCAAACAGAACAAAATGCTACTAAGCATTTTGTCCATCTTTATGTTCCGGGTTTAAATTCCACTGAGGTCAACTTTGCCTTTCATCCTTTTGAGGTCGATAAAATATGTACCAGTTGAACACTGGGGTCAATGTAATTGACCAGCATTTCTTCTGATTCCTTACATTGTGAGTTCATGAAGAAGATGAACAAGTGCACACCAAGAAAAAAAATCTCCCTGAGATCTCAAGGCAAACCAGGGTTAATGCCCTTCTCAAACCAGATGAAGATCCAGTGTATGCAAAGAACTTTCATACAATCTCTCTACCATGTCACCCATATAAACTATTTAAACATCTGATTTTTAACAGGCTTGTCCCTGCTGTTGAACCAGCCATCGTTCTTCAACAAGCCAACTTCTGAATCTCACTCAGAATATTGAGGATGAGTTTCAGGAAAAAGACAGATGATAATAGGAGCCACATTTGATGATCCATCTGTAACATGTGCTATGTACCACCACCTCCTCCTGGAGTAACAAAAGACTTGACACTATCAGAATTCATAAGGGCCTTCCTTCTTTGTTTCCATGAACAACAAGCAAAACCATTGATGATGACGAGAGAATTGATTACCCACCACGAAGTGTACTGGGCTCAATACAATATAACATCTACATTGAAGACCTGTTGGGGCAAGCGAAAGCGAAATTATGATGGCACCTGTGCCCAGCGTCGCCTTCCTGGCACGTGTAAAGACATTCGAGCGAGATCATTGCCAGTGCCTCTGGACTGACTCCTGTGCAGGTAGCACGTAAAACACACCATTTTGAGCGTGGTTGTTGCTAGTACCGCCTGACTGGTCCTCGTGCCAGTGGCACGTAAAAGCACCCACTACACTCTCGGAGTTGTTGGCGTTAGGAAGGGCATCCAGCTGTAGAAACTCTGCCAGATCAGATTGGAGCCTGGTGCAGCCTTCTGGCTTGCCAGTCCTCAGTGAAATCGTCCAACCCATGCTAGCATGGAAAGCGGACGTTAAACGATGATGATGATGACATAATGACCAACCAATGAGCAAGCAGACTGAGCAGGGTATCTACCCTGACAACCTCTATGTAATATCCCAAGAGAGTACATTTGAAGCAGTAGTAAACAAACCTCATCTCAGCACTAGTTGAACTACTATAACTATTACAAATGTAACCACCAAGACGTCAGCCCTGTAAAGACTCAAGTCTACTCATTCATTTCAGGAATCAGAAAATAAATCTACCACTTAAACATTAATTGGTTTGGAACACCACTGAAGCATTGTGCCTATGCTGTCTACCGTGAGCCTGCATTGAACTACACCTACCATCTGATCACTGGTTGCATGAAACCCACTAGCACAAACAACCTGCACCTCCTCAATGGCATGGCCCAGCTGATATTAGATGGGAAGTGGCCAGTTGAGCCAAGAGGGCAAAGGCTACTACTAGTGATAGCATCATCTCCTCCATACATCAATCTCCAGTCTAATGACTGAAATTGAGAAGTTTTCTCAACCATGTCCAGCTCCTGACATCTTGGGAAGAAACCAGACACCAATTCTGGATAGAAAAGCCAGAGAACAATCCTCTTCCAATTGAGATGGGAATCCCCTCTGCTGAAAACCGCTCTCCTGGCTCAAAAGTACCATGGAGTCAGTGGATGACACTCAACAACCTGAGAACAAGAATGGAATGATCAAAAGTTCTTTGGTCAGGTGGGGCTACAAGATCAGCCCAATCGTATGTGAATGGGGAGAAGCAAACCATATGATGGAACAGATTTCAATAAAAATGCAAAGAACTGTGTAAAGACATGGTAAAGTATTATATAAATGTTATGCATCAAAGAATCAAAAGAAGTGAGACATGTTTCTATGACCTGTCTAGGAGGTCAGTAACTCCAGATAATTACTGACTCAGATCATGACAAACTGTCCAACCTATGCCAGCATGGAAAATAAACTTTAAATGACAATGATTATGATAACAGGGTTGGAGTGGTGATGAAGAGGACAATTGTTTATCAACTATGATTGATGAAGCCTATGATCATAGATATTCTAGCCATAACCATCCCCTCAGAGGCACAGTGCATATAGAACAACATTACCCAATATAGTTGGATGTTAGTTGCTGTTATTTCTTGCAGATTAAGTGACCTTGACCTTACAAAAACTCTAATTAATTTGTTTTGAATTAGTCAAAAGAAAGATGGTTGGTACCCATAATTGCAGATTGATGGAAAACATTAATGCATTTGAGGTTCATTTGAGGATTGTAGTTGTGGGGCAGAAGGACTTGGTAAAGTGTTCTGTGCAGGATTAAGGAAGTTGGACATAGTGAGGATGTAAGCTGAGGAGAGACAGGTGGGTTAGAAAAGCCAGAGCTGAGAGGATATGCAGCTAGCTAAATAAGAGGTGAAGCTATAAGTTGTAGCAGAAGGAGAGGTAGGAAGGAATAGCATGTGTCAGTGAGCTAGGCTTTGATGTGTTACCAAGTGAATCTAGGCTTTGATGTGTTACCAAGTGAATCATAATCTATACTTTGATGTGTTACCAAGTGAATCAGTAGAAGAGCTTTCTTTTGGATGTTTTCTATTCTGTTTGTGTATGTGCATGTGTGTGCAATTGTCTCACATTCATATGGACAATACTCCAATGTGCGCCTATGTTTGCATAACCTCAGCTTCTGTACATGTTCAACTAACAAACACCTAGTCTTATTAACAACAGCACTGATTAAGGAGGGCATCAGATAAGGTATTTACCTGACAGTCCATCACTATTTAGAAAATATTGAATTACAGGAAACACAATTCTAAATTAAAAGTGATAGATACAGAGATATAACATGGGTTTTGACCACCCTGCATAATAGCTAAATTGACTGCCACTTTCCTTAAACATAACATACCTTTGACTACAGCATATACTACCCATATATAAAGTGGCCACTCTATATGATCCACATATCTTGCAACCCCCCC
>NC_068989.1:18554884-18556679 GCF_001194135.2 Octopus bimaculoides
CCACACACACACACACTATGCCATTAGATAGCTGTAGTAGTGTATTCACAACAGTAGGTCATCTAATTCACACATTATTGAATACAGTCTCCACATTCAGTGAGTTTTCTGATATTTGATGACAATGTAACAGTTATATGTATATATATATATCATCATCATCATCATCATCATCATCATCATCGTTTAATGTCTGCCTTCCATGCTAGCATGGGTTGGATGATTTGACTGAGGACTGGCAAACCAGATGGCTACACCAGGCTCCAATCTGATTTGGAGTTTCTACAGCTGGATGCCCTTCCTAACGCCAGCCACTCAGAGAGTGTAGTGGGTGCTTTTATGTGCCACCAGCATGAAGGCCAGTCAGGCGGTACTGGCAACGGCCACGCTCAAAATGGTGTATTTTACATGCCACCTGCACAGGAGGCAGTCCAGCGGCACTGGCAACGACCTTGCTCGAATGTTTTTTTATGTGCCAGTAAGGCAATGCTGGTAACGATCACGCTCAAATGGTGCTATTTCCGTGCCACTGGCACAGAAGCCAGACAGCTGCTCTGGCAATGATCACGCTCAGACGGTGCTCTTAGCACTCCACTGGTACAGGTGCCATCACGATTTCGATTTCACTTGCCCCAACAGGTCTTCGCAAGCCAGTATGTATATGTATATATATATATTACAGTATATTTGTGTATATGTACAGGTGTGTGTAACAGTGGATTATCTAATACATATGAAAAGCCTTTTGCATTGAGGTTTGTGATACTTGATGATACTGTAATTTTTTGTATGGTAGGAAGTTTACTTCCCAGCCACAGGGTTCCAGGTTCAGTCCCACTGCATGGCACCTTGGACAAGTACTTTTTACTATAGTCTTGGGCCAAAAAAAGCCTTGTGAGTGGATTTGGTAGGCAGAAACTGAAAGAAACCCATAGCACACACTCACACACGCATGTGTGTATGTGTGTGTGTCCCTCACCACTACTTGACAACCAGCGTTGGTGTGTTTATGTCGCCATAACTTAGTGGTTCAGCAAGAGAGACTGATGGAATAATTCCCAAGCTTAAAATATAAAAAACTGCGGTTGACTCATTCAACTAAAATTCTTCAAGGTGTCCCCCAGCATGTCCACAGTCTAAGGGCCAAAACACATAAGAGAATAAAAGAATATATCACCAGGAAACTAAACATGGAAACTATCCACACAACATCATCCTAAAGTGACGCTCACTCTCATCCAATCCAGACAAACTCTAATTACACACACATACACCATGATACAAATGCAATATCCTTTTCTACTCTAGGCACAAGGCCCAAAATTTTGGGGGAGGGAGCCAGTCGATTAGATCGACCCCAGTACACAGCTGGTACTTAATTTATTGACCCTGAAAGGACAAAAGGCAAAGTCAACCGCAGCTGAATTTGAACTCAGAACGTATAGATGAAATACTGCTAAGCATTTCACCCGGCATGCTAACGCTTCTGCCAGCTCGCTGCCTTAATACAAATGCAATATTGTATCAAGAGGCACTCAGCACTGAAACACTGCTGGCCACTATATTCACCACTCAACACAGTCAAGCACTTCACTCAACACAGCCAAGCACTTCACTCAACACAACCAAGCAAATTCACTTAACACAGCCAACCACTTCTTATAGGATTTTAATGTCACAACCACCTAATATCCACACTAAAATGCTTTAAATAGAACAACATGCATTTATACATACACAGACAACCATACATATATATATATATATATATATGACCACACACACACACACACAC
>NC_068989.1:18556776-18559296 GCF_001194135.2 Octopus bimaculoides
ACAACCATACACATAAATACCAGCACATAAAGAAATAACATACACACAAAAATTCACTTAATATCCATCTTCCCTCCTTTTATTCCTTTATTTTCCTCATCGTCCCTGCCTCTCTCGCACATATTGAATCTTATATAAACTGCAGACAGTTGATGGCTGTTAACTTGTTTTTACTTCCAGGTTTGTTCTGTATAATCGGTTTGATTCTCTACCCAGCCGGGTGGGGCACGGAGAGGGTGAAGAAAATCTGTGGAGATTTGGCAAGTCCTTACAACATTGATAACTGCAGCTTAGGTAAGTCTTTGTGGATTGCAATGTATTTCTTTAGCATGGAAACCATATAGTACGTACATGCGTGTGTGTGTCTGTGTATGTGAATGTGTGTGTTTGTGTACATGCACGTGTGTATGTGTTTGTGCACATGTGCGTATTGTTGTTGTTAGTGTGGTGGTAGTGGTGGTAGTGCTGGTAATGGAATGGCAGAGATATTTAGAGTGGTGAACTACATAACATGCTGTAATTAGTTAACATCTCTTTATGTTCTGTCTCTATCTACCTGTCTGGCTCTCTGCCTCTGTGTGTGTGTATGTGTGTGTGTGTGCGCGTGCGCATGTGTGCATGTATGTGCCTTTGTATGTATGTGTGCAATGATGTATGTATGTGTGCAATGATGTATGTATGTGTGTATCAGTGGTGCAGATATTACTGTCATTATTCTTATTAAGAAGTTTGCAAACATGTGGTTTGAGGTTCAGTCCCACAGCACAGCATCTTGGGCAAATGTTTTCTGCTACAGCCCCAAGTCTTGGTGAATAAATTTAGTTGACAGAAACTGAAAAGAAGCTCAAGATATACATGTGTGTGTGTGTGTGTGTGTGTGTGTGTGTGTGTGTTAGTGTGTTAGTGAGTTAGTATGAGACCACAAGTGATTTATTTCAGAAAGACAGAGGCAGACAAGTAGAAAGACAGGGGGTTGTGTGTGAGAGAGAGAGAGAGAGAAGGGAGGCAGGCAGGCAGGGAGGGAGGGAGAAAGGAAGGAAGGAATGAAGAAAGGACAGACAGATGACAACGACAACGACAACGATGGAAATGGCCCAAATATGCTAAATGCTGAAGGGTTAAATAATGTTATTTTTTTTTTCGTTTGTTTATTTATAATTGCTGTACCTTCTCTTTGTCACTCTCTCTCTCTCTCTCTTTCTATCTTGCAGGTTGGGCCTTATATCTCAATATTGTCAGCATTTGCTTCATCTTCATCTGTTCCACGCTGTCCATCCAGGCTAACCACTCCATGAATAGACAAAAAGTTCAAGAGGATATTCTCACTGGAAAGAGTCTCATCTGTATTGCATAAACATTTCCATGTGCATACATTGCATGCACGCACGCTCACACACACACACTTATACACATGTATATGTTTTACTACATACATATACATGGACATATATACATACATACAAGCACACACCTGCCTAAATACACACCTTAAATACATACACAAACAATACACATATGCATTTGCATGTCCACACACAAACATGCATGCACAAACACACACATGCACACAAACAAACACACACAAGAATAACACAAATCTGTATGTTTTGTGTGATACCTACAACAAACATTAACAAACACATTGGCTACAATCCTTAACATTGTAATAATAATAATAATAATAATAATAATAATAATACTTTCCACAATAACTATATATATATATTTTTTTTTTTTTTTTGTTATTTGCCCCAATGGATGAGGGACAGACACAATACTAAAAAAAAAATACAGAAAAGTGGAAATTTTACATCAAAAGTTGGGAACAGATAACAAACTCTACACACATATAAAAAATAAAATGAAATAATGTATACAAATATATATGCAATTGTTGGGTGTCACTCTTACTGTTGTGGTGGTCAGCATTTATCACTGATCTTTGTCCTTAAATGTGATAAAATTGCGGTGTTGAATCCTGACCAGTCCTTGATGTTATTGAACTAGGACTTCTTTTTGTCTGCCTCCTCCTCTTTCAGCTGTGCTCTAGAAAATATATTATACATATATATATATATATATATATTATTCATTAACATGAATAGTGCTAAATAGTGACTTTGAAGTTCTAGCCTGCTAAGAGCCATCGTATAGGGCTGTCTAATGATGGCTTATCAGGCTGAAACTTCAAAGTTAATGCTAATGCTATTCATCATCATCGTTTAACGTCCGCTTTCCATGCTGGCATAGGTTGGACGATTTGACTGAGGACTGGTGAAACCAGATGGCTACACCAGGCTCCAATCTGATTTGGCAGAGTTTCTACAGCTGGATGCCCTTCCTAACGCCAACCACTCTGAGAGTGTAGTTTATATATATATATCATCATCATCATCATTTAACGTCCGCTTTCCATGCTAGCGTGGGTTGGACGATTTGACTGAGGACTGGCAAATCAGATGGCTACACCAGGCTCCAAAAGAATAATAAATATGTGTTCTATAATATGTATTGAGTGGT
>NC_068989.1:18559306-18563304 GCF_001194135.2 Octopus bimaculoides
TTATAATTCAACATGAAAACAAACATTCATTTATATACATATATATATATATATATATATATATATATATATATATAATGTATACACTAAAGGCGGTGCTCCAGCATGGCCGCAGTCAAATGACTGAAACAAGTAAAAGAGTATACACACACACATACATATATATCCATATAGATATAGATACATACACACACACACACACACATATATATATATATAGTTTGTGTATACATGATTAAATGCTTTGACAGTTACCATATGAAATGTGTGTGTGTGTGTGTGTGTGTGTACGACAGACACCAAAAGTCAGTCGGCAAACCCCTCAATGCCTGGAATACCCTCACAAGTCAAAACTGCAATACACAAACTGGACTTCCTCCTCAGAGTAAAATTCCCACCTCTTTCACTATAGTTCTATAATAGTAATAATAAAATTAAAATTTTGAAGAGGCATGGTAGATGAGACTTGTGTAGGGAGGAGCTATTTGCATTCTGATGTTCATTGTTCCTGGTAAAGGCTAGTTAGTTGGTACCTCTCACCTAAGCAGAAAAGCTTAAATAGGAAGTGCTTAGTAAAAGCAAATCCAAAAATGCGGTGCAGACTCTAGCATGATGACTACGCTAATAATAATAATAATAATAATAATAATAAATAATACATTGTTTTGTCTTGGTATAAACGATGGGCTACAGCAAATATTCTGCTCAATACCACAGATTTGCTTGTCAGTTGTTTGACCTTAACCCGTTGAGCATGTCCCTTGGTGGCTGACAATATGTGCATCTCTGCTCATGAGCAGAAGTAGTGGGGGAGCATCATAGCCATGTGTTGAGAGGAATTTTGGGGGGTTTGAATAATTCACCTTTGGAAACATGGGTGTTTTGCTCAACATCCTTAAACAACCCTTATTCAGGAACCTTTTGAGTGGGATGGGCTACTCAACCTGAAGAAAATTCTAACTGGGCCCCACCTGCAAGGTCATGGACTGTTTACCTTGATATGAGATCACCATGTCACCCACATATGGTTGTGATGCATGTGCCTGGTGTACCCTTATCAGACAGGTAGTCATGGTGGGTATAATGGGCTTCATATATTTTACCCCAGTGTCACTTTGATGGCATGCACTGCTCTCTCACTCAATAATAATAATGATAATAATAATAATAATAATAATATAATAATAACTGTTATTATTATTTCCATTTCACTTCTCAGAGCACTTCAATTCACTTGCTCTGGCTAATTCTTCAAGACCAGACAACAACCTGCTGTTAAGGATCTCATGGGGTCTCTTTCCACACAACACTTAACATCCAAGTACCAATTTCAAAATCTTCACTGACCTCAATAAAACAGTTTCCTGAACATGTTCTACCCTCATGTCAATCCCAATTTCTCCAACAATTTTCTCAAATCTGGTTGTTAATGCTCCCAGTGCCCCTACAACTAATGGAATGACACTTACTTTCTTCATCATCATTACCATTATTATTATTATTATTATTATTATTATTATTATTTCTGATTTTGATACAAGGCCAGCAATTTTGAAGGTGGGGCTTAGTCATTTCCATCAATACCACTATTTGACTGCTACTTTATTTTATCAGCCCCAGAGGGGCTATGACCCCACCATGATCCCACCAATTATCGTGTGGAACCTTAGGAACAATGACAAAAAATTTTTTTGAACAAACCTTGAATCATAATCTAGGAGTTGAATCATAATCTAGGAGTTGAATCATAATCTAGGAGTTGAATCATAATCTAGGAGTTGAATCATAATCTGGATCATAATCTAGGAGTGCAGTGCAGGACACCTGTTTACTAGTTTCAATAAGACTTACCTAAAAGTCCTCAGTGCAAAATAAGAAGAGCTATGAAGGGCAAGAATTTTTTTTTTTTTTTTTTAAATATATACAGGAGGTATAAAATGCTCCATGGTTTAAAAGGATCTATAATAAAACTGGGCTCGACATCAGTACCATATAGCAACAGAATAATGATAATAATAATATTAATAGTTTCTGGTTAGTAATTTTGAGAGGAATAGTTTAGTTGATTCCATCAACCCCAATTCTAGACTGGTGCTTTCTAATGTTGTTGTTGTTAGCACTCCGTCGCTTACGACGTCGAGGGTTCCAGTTGATCCGATCAACGGAACAGCCTGCTTGTGAAATTAACGTGCAAGTGGCTGAGCACTCCACAGACATGTGTACCCTTAACGTAGTTCTCGGGGATATTCAGCGTGACACAGTGTGACAAGGCTGATCCTTTGAATTACAGGCACAACAGAAACAGGAAGTAAGAGTGAGAGAAAGTTGTGGTGGAAGAGTACAGTAGGGTTCGCCACCATCCCCTGCTGGAGCCTTGTGGAGCTTTTAGGTGTTTTCGCTCAATAAACACTCACAACGCCCGGTCTGGGAATCAAAACAGCGATCCTATGACCGTGAGTCCACTGCCCTAACCACTGGGCCATTGCGCCTCCACGCTTTCTAATATAGGCACAAGACAAAAATTAATGGGAACAGAATGCAGTTAACTGAATCACCTTGGTTTCAGAAGCACCAAAGCAAAGTTGCCTTTGCTGGGATTTGAAGTCAGAAGATAATTAAATGATGTAAAACATTTTAATCTGCTTTTCTGCCTATTCTGCTACTAAACCAAACTTGTAAAATAAACAACTTAGATAAGTTTTAAAATAGAGTCTTGGCTTTTAAAATATTTTTATATATCAAGATGTAATTTTTTTATCCATTTTTTTCTCTTTTCATAATATTTTGGAAGAGAGTGGGGAAGTCCATTTAAGTTTTAAACTATATTTTTTTTTTTACCTCTTCAAGTCTTTAAGCCTCCACATTGTATCTAAAGAGATTAAAATCTGTTCTACTTATTACGCTCCATGTATGTGAGTGCGTGTGCACATGTGATGTACACATATTCTCAGCCACAAATAAACTTACTTGTTTATTAAAATAGTTCATCATCATCATCATCAACATCATCACCAACATCACCTCATCATCATCAGCCATAATCAGCAGATTACATTAAAAGTGTAACTCGCTACAACTGCAGCTGCAACACTCCCACCACCACCACCACCATTACTGTTACTGCAGCAGAAGAAAGTAAAAAGGTTGTTCTATGGTAGTTATTCGCTCTCCTGTTTCTTCTTAAAAACAACAATTGCAACACCAGCATCGTCATCATCATCATCATTATCATCATTCTGCCACTGTTGATTAATAATAACCGCAAAACAAACGAGATTTGCACATAGACAGAAAGTCTTCTGCAATTTATAATGCTACCACATCATCACAATCATCATCATCAACATCATTGACACGGTCATCTTCAAAATAGAATTTTTCAGAAGTTAACTTATTTACTTTGAAGGAAAACAAACAACAAACAAAAAATTTTTTTTTTAAATCTCTGAAAACTTCTACATATTGCTTTATTAATACTACCTGGTTGAGGATTAACATACAAACACAGTTTCTTATGCATACAATTGTACGTCCCTTGGTTACACATGCAGATACATGAGTGTCTGTACTCACTTATTCAACCAAAGGAACAGAAAGACAAACATACATGCATAATTTTAAATACAAATACACAGGTGTGTACATTCAAACATTCACACATACACACAGGCACATAATATATATATACATAAGTATATATACATACATATATGCATATATACATACATATATATATATATATATGTGTGCCATAAATATCGCCATCCATTTAGAGAAAAATTTGTAGTTTAGAATCAGTAGTTCTTTGACTGCTATTTCTAGATTTTCAGTATGTTGGAGAAGCAACCCATTGCTAATCCCTGTATATTTATGATGATAAATGATTTTACCGATAAAGGTTTTTTTCATACTGAACTACTTGGCAAAATTGTTAATTATTAATTCTATTACTAATTGACGATTCCCTGCCTTTATTCTTGTATAATATATATATATAT
>NC_068989.1:18563351-18572136 GCF_001194135.2 Octopus bimaculoides
ATGGTGGCTAGACAAAATATAAAACCAAAAAGGAAAATTCAATTGTCACTAATAGTATATATATATATATATATATATATATACACACACATACATACATGCATACTTGCATACATACATACATACATACATACATACATACACACATATATGTACACATCTGTGAATTCAGATATATCTCAAGCCAATGGATAAGTCTCTATGTGGTCACTTGGCTTTCTAGAAATAGCAGCCAAATCTTTCTTAAATTACATTCTGCTGCCTCAAAAGTGGAATGACACATTGGATAATATGATCCCAGATACACTGTATCTGAAAACAAGACAGTCTGTTCCATGTAAGTTGATGTTGAGGTGAACAGTAAGAACATAGATATATCTGAACACAAAATGCACGCACAGAGACATCCTAAAAGTAAATATTGTGATGAGTCACATGTTTTGCAATATTTTGATAACTTATTTGCTTTGCAACAAAAGTAGCCTAAGTTGAAGCCATCGCGTTGCACTGCCTGAAACCACCTTTTAACCCATTCTTTGATCCCATGCCAATACCAGTTCTTATCCTTCAAAGCGAAGAACTTCACTGAAGCTCCTACCTCCTCTTGATTGATGAAGCATCATAAGCATAGTAAGTGAACCATGGATTGCAGCAAACAATAATCCAAAGGAGCTAGGTCCGGACTGTATGCTGGGTATGGTATCAGTTTGATCCCTCAAGTTCCTGGAGTTTATTCCAGGTCGTTCAAGTGGTATACGGTCATGTGTTGTCCTGCCACAGAAGAGCTCACTTTCTGCTAACCAATGTGAGGTATTTTTGCCACAAAATGACATAAATCCATGAGATGCAAAGCTCGCCTGATAGCCCTTAATTATTTGCCTCTGTGACTTGGAGCATGGCCTTGGAAGCTGCAGATTTAGGCCTACTTGACCACACCTGATCATCAACGTTTTTGCAAACCAAGTGAAATTTCTTCAACCCAGCTGGTTACTTTATTGTGAATAACTGTGCCATCACGTTTTGCACTGCAAATGTTTCTGATTGCTTCTGCAGCATTATGGCCCGGCTTGAACTTGTAAAGCATAAGTTCCAGCATTAGATTATGATCATGTTTATCTGTGCCGCTTTCAAACCACATACAGAGTGAAGCAATGCACAATATGTCAACACATCAACTACCATGGTACTACCAACCTCAGCAGGTATCGTCTACAGCATGGAACTGCTTCAGTCACATTATATTAGATAGATTGGCACTCCGTCGCTTATGACGTCGAGGGTTCCAGTTGATCCGATCAACGGAACAGCCTGCTCGTGAAATTAACGTGCAAGTGGCTGAGCACTCCACAGACACATGTACCCTTAACATAGTTCTCAGGGATATTCAGCCTGAAACAGTGTGACAAGGCTGACCCTTTGAATTACAGGCACAACAGAAACAGAAAGTAAGAGTGAGAGAAAGCTGTGGTGGAAAAGTACAGCAGGGTTCGCCATCATCCCCTGCCGGAGCCTCGTGGAGCTTTAGGTGTCTTCGCTCTATAAACACTCACAACGCCCGGTCTGGGAATCGAAACCGCGAGTCAGCTGCCCTAACCAATGGGCCATTGCACCTCCACAGTCACATGATATACATGCTGCAAATTAGCACATATGCAAACATTGCAAAACCTGACTTGCCTCAATAGATACCATTGTTTTTAAAAGATTTATCCTTTCTTTAGATATTTTCCTGTTCAAAGAAGAGGTTTCCTTCCAGCTGCTCTGCCAAAGTAGCCAAGCTGATAGAGATACCTCACAGAAGTGGTCTGGCTCTTTTGGAGTTGCTCTGCAACATCAGCTGGCTCATAGCAGGGATCATTTTCAACAATCCATGTGACGACAGCCCAAAGAAACTGTCTGAGGTTCCAGGTTGCTGCTGATGCATTTCTTTTACTGGAGGAATTGTACAATCACTCAGTTGACTGTGGAAAGAGGCATCCCAAGATTTTGTGTAATCTTACACTAGTTAAGTCCACCCTTAGCTTGACCCATGATACACCTTTGAAAATCAGACAACTATTTTGATTCTGGTGCTTGCAGCTTGGCTAGTTGCAATAAACAATTAATATACCGTAACCTGAAATGAAAACTAATAATGCATTAAAAGGTTTGAAGCACCAGGTAGTGTCTGCTCAGATGCAACTGTACAATGAGGAGTGTCTATTTATTTTTGAGATGCCAGTGTACATGTAAAAATACACATGCACATACATACATACATACAATAATGACCTTGGAAAGCGAGACAATAATTCCTTACTGACTTACACTTCACCATATTCTCATCTGTCTCTCTTTTATGGTAATTTCAAGTAATTTGTTTTTCTTTCCACATTTTATAAATTCATTCTGCTTTGTTTCTTACAGAAATAAAAATAAAGATGAATAAATAAGAATAAAGATGAAATTAAAATAAATAAATAAATATTAATTTGTCTCTCTTCTAAATATACTTATCTATTTTGTTTATTGTTCTCTTTATTGCCTGTTTATGTCCTAGCAAAACAAAATTTAGAAAATATTTTACCAGTTATGCTATATCAAAAATACCTCATCTCTCTCCCCCTCTAAATGTTTTATTCACTATGCTGGTATATCATATTAAAGATATATGTTTCCTATAAATCGTTTAGACAGTACAGGTACAGTGTATCAATGAAGGCACACCTGTCTTCTATAAGACAGGTGCATATATGACGGCGAGCTGGCAGAAACGTTAGCACACCGGACAAAATGCTTAGCGGTATTTTGTCTGTCGCTACGTTTATAGATAGATAAAGAATATAGGAAAAGGTGGCGAACTAGTAGGATCGTTAGCACGTCAGGCAAAAGGCTTAGCGACATTTCGTCCGTCTTTATGTTCTGAGTTCAATTGCCGCCGAAGTCAACTTAGCCTTTTGTCCTCTCGGGGGTTGATAAAATAAGTGCCAGTTGAGCACCGGAGTCGATGCAATCGACTTACTTCCTCCCCCGAAATTTCTGGACTTGTGTCAAAATTTAAAATCAATGTGGTAATATATACGACAACTGAGCAGTGACAGGGAAGAAAGGCGAGGCAAAAAATTATTCAAAGCTTTGACTGTTGGAAAGAACACCTTAAAAACATTTTAATTGCCTAAAGCATTCGTTCTACAAGCCATTTAACTGTGGATGGTAGTGAAGCATTTTGAAAAAAAAAATGCAGTCAATTTTCAGTAGCAAAGAAGAGATTATTGACACGCAATCCATCTTGTCTTCTCCATCACATAACACTGACTGATCAGTCTTTCTCTTATTCTTTATGCATATTGGAAGAGGAGTCTTTTTTTTATATATATATACTAGCAGCTTTGTATTTCTCCTGCTCGTGAAATTAATGTGCAAGTGGCTGAACATTTCAAACACTTAGTTCTGAGAGAGATTCAGCGTGGCACAATGTGACATGGCTGGCCCTTTGAAATACTACTCGTTTTTGCCAGCTGAGTGGACTGCAGCAACGTGAAATAAAAGTGCCTTGCTCAAGGACACAACGCTCCCTTATGATTGTGAGCCGAATATCCTAGCCACTTACCCACGTGCCATCACCATGAAAACCGGCCTGGAAATCTAACTAACCCCGAATAGGAACATGTTCTACCTGGCGTCTTACATTCGATGTAGTTCATATTGTGTACTTCCAAAGATGCAGCACCTCGTGAACGTCTCATCACCTTTCCTCGAAAAAAACAGCTAGAAAATGTGAATAGCAGACTGGCCTTATTTGCTCAAAAGTTTTCTGTTGCAGAGTTACATTCATAATAAAGACGACCCTTTAGTGTAAGATGCTGATCTATTATTATCAAATCACCAACATGCTCATATTTTTCTCAATCATCAAGAAAACACTATAGCAATTAAGGACTTAACCCCGTCAAGAGATACTCCAGATAATGTTTTTTTTTTTCGAGAATATATTAATATTTCCGAAAAATTTGCTGAATTGTCTATCATTATTCCTAATGAAACAGCTAGATAGCAACCTGATCAAACATTATAAACTAACGAGCTCTCAACGAACTGTGCTACGTTTTACATGTATTAAAAGATTTCTCGAAAGATATGATTACACCCAAATATTTTGCATTGTATTAGATATTATATTATTATGCTTGAATATACTGAAATGTTGAGATGTTCTAATAATATTCTATGGATGTAGTTTTTATATATATATATATGCATGCCTATGTGTGATAGGTAAGAAAGTATTAATTTTTATCTTTATATCAAACTGAACGTGGATGTCTCGTTAGAACGCTGAATACAACAATATTAACATTGTGATGTCCTCTCATATAGATGAAGGGTGCATAAAAGCACAGGGTGCCACTTTGGCATGTGATCTACAAGGGAGATTACCGTAGGACTTACTTAGCATTATAAATGTATTTTTTCAAAATTCTTACTATTTTAATAATAGGAAAACCATATTTCATTTGTCTTAGTAATTAATAATAGTAAAACCATGAATAAACAATATAATAATTAAAATAAGCACGTAGATCACCCACCCAAGTAAATTTGCTCATGTAGATCACAAAACAAAGTAGCACTAACACAAAGTAAACTAAAAAGTAACCTCCCTTTAAATTGTAGCTCACTCACCAAAGTGGCACCAAGCACAAACATGTCGTAGCAGACGAGAATCCTCAGTTATGGACGCTGGAACAGCCGGTTCACATGATTTCAGTCTGGACTTCCTCAGATGCAAGTGCCTGGTGACAGCATACCAGCCAAATTTTGCTGCCTTAATATATAGAATATCAGTGTCTTTTCAGTCACTAATGCCGAAAATAGATAGCAGGCTTATTAAAAAATAATTAATAGCAACGGAAATAGTATTAGTATCAAAATGCAATCTTTATATCCAATTTAATGTAGATTTCTTAAAACGCCAAATACTGCAGTCACATGATCTGGCAGTTCTGGTACCCATAACAGATGATTCTCATCTGCAACGACATATATATGTGGTTCTATGCATTGAGCGCTTATACCAGAGAATCTCTTAAGGATAATACCTAGTTCTTACAAGACCTCAATGTTAAGTTGAATATAAAGATACTGGTTCCGTTGCTAATAATATTTTAAAAATTTTATGGAAATAATGTATTATAACATTAGCAATGGTACAGTCTCCAAGAGATTCTGCAATTTTTGCCTATCAATGCTACTGTAAATACACTTATAAACTATTATCACTGCAGTTTTCCAATAGACATCAGTTTAGCTTTTTGTCCAATAAAGCCTGATTAATATGAATTTTATTTTGGGATAATCAGACTTCAGAGAATATCAAAGTTCTAGACAGAATGAAAGGACATTGAAGCATGCATTCAGACCCTGCGGAGCAGTGGGGCTAAAGCTGAAGTTAATGAATTTGTTCTAGTGTTTATGTCTTGCTTAAATTAAAGTTTTAGGTAGTCAGCGAGAGTTGAAATGTTGACACGCTGCCAACGACGCATGGCCCTATATCTGACCTGAGTCTTAAGATAGGAGAGATAACAAGTGTACGACAAAGAATATAGATTTTAAATTTGCTTTCTCTGAAGATTGCATTTTCAGGATGATCTATATGATCTTTACCCTATCTTAATATTCAATTGTTGTTGGCAGTCCGTCGCTTACGACGTCGAGGGTTCCAGTTGATCCAATCAACGGAACAGCCTGCTCCTGAAATTAACGTGCAAGTAGCTGAGCACTCCACAGACACGTGTACCCTTAACGTAGTTCTCGGGGATATTCAGCGTGACACAGTGTGACAAGGCTGATCCTTTGAATTACAGGCACAAAAGAAACAGGAAGTAAGAGTGAGAGAAAGTTGTGTTGAAAGAGTACAGCAGGGTTCGCCACCATCCCCTGCCGGAGCCTCGTGGAGCTTTAGGTGTTTTCGCTCAATAAACACTCACAACGCCCGGTCTGGGAATCGAACCCGTGAGTCCAAACCACTGGGCCTCCACTAATATTCAAACACCTCAGTTAAAAAAAAAAATAACAGCATTACATTAGAAATTGTGCATTTCATAGTTCTCTATAAGCTTCTAACAATCTATAGTTTTCAAAATAACCATGGAATTTCCATAAGTACTGCTAAGTTTCAATTATGCAACTTTATTTTTAGAAAGGCATGTCAAAACACCATCCCACCCCACCCCACTGTCAGCCTCATGCCAACAAATTTAAGATGTGGAGGTATTTCACTCATTTCCCAATGTGGTCACTTGAGCTGCTAGAAACAGCAACCAAATCTCTTTTAAATCACATTTTTTGTAAACAAGGACCATAAAATGTGGTCTTAGATACACTCAGACTGGAACAAAGACAAGGTAGTTGTGGTTGGAACTCCATTAACATAGATCTGTTTGATCAAGATTGAGTTTGGCTTGAACAATATGTTGAAAACTGCCTCATTCTTGTCATTGTGACTGTAATTCCTATCATCTTACAACAGATGAAAAACCAACAATTGCACTGTATTATTGACTTCCCATTATGACTGGGTTCACCAATCGAGCCTTGTCTCACCTACTGACAAGTTATCTGTCCAGTTGCATAGGAAAGAGTGTGGTGTCATACATTAAGCCACACAAAAGGTTAAGATTCTTAATGTGTTTAGAGTTTACGTGCTGTAAAATTTGATAGTTCTGAGTTAGCCCAGTGTGGTTTTAGTGCACTTAGATGTTTGTTTTGGTGTGTGTGAAAGACAGAGGTAGGGTTGTTTGTATGTTGCATACTCCTTTCAGATTTTCATGTGGTCATTCAATTGTTTTCAAATGGTTGTGATACAGTTTTTGTGTGATAAGTGGTTATGGCCTTTCACTGTGTGAAGAATCATGATTAATATTTTCAACAACAGTAAGGCAGTGAGCTAGCAGAATCATAAGCATGTCAGTCAAAATGCTTAGTGGAATTTCAACTATCTTTAACTTGTTTCAGTCATTAGACTGCAGCCATGCTGGGGCACTACCTTGAATTCTTTTAGTCAACACCAGTACTTATTTTTTTAAAGCCTGGAACTTAGCAGTTTAGCAAGAGACTGACAGAATAAGTTACAAGGATGCAAACACACCAACACCAGTTGTCAGTCAGTGGTGAGGGGACAAACACAAAGATATAAACAGGCTTCTTTCAGTTTCTTATTTTATTGCCCACAAGGGGCTAAACATAGAGGGGACAAACAAGGACAAAGGGATTAAGTTGATTACATCAACCTCAATGTGTAACTGGTGCTTAATTTATCGACCCCAAAAGGATGAAAGGCAAAGTCGACCTTGGTGGAATTTGAACTCAGAACGTAACGGCAGACAAAATACTGCAAAGCATTTTGCCCAGTGTGCTAACGTTTCTGCCAGCTCACCGCCTTCTTTCAGTTTCTGTCTACCAAATCCACTCACAAGGCTTTGGTCAGCCAGAGGCTATAGTAGAAAACACCTTGCCTAAGGTGCCTTGCAGTGAGACTGACCCCAGAACCATGTGGCTGGGAAGCAAGCTTCTTATCACACAGCCACGCCTGCACCTATCTTTACATTCTGAGTTCAAATTCCATTGCGGTCAACTTTGCCTTTCATCTGTTGGGGATAAATAAAACAGGTACCAGTTGACCCAAAATTGCTGGCCTTGTACATGGTTTCAGGTTCAGTCCCACTGTGTGGCACATTGGGCAAATGCCTTCTATATAACACCAGGCCAACCCAAAGCTTTGTTAGTGGATTTGGTAGATGGAAATTGAGAAAAAAAAGCTTATCACATATGAGCACATGTATGTCAGTGACTTTCAGACTTGACTGTGTGGCAATGTCACCATCATGCAAGTGGTATCCTTCATTTCCAATCATCCATGGAAAAAAAAAAAAAAAACATCAGGCCAAGGGAAAATACTTGGAAACAAGTGAGAGTTGGTGATAGGAAGGGCATCCAGCTGTAGAAAATCCACCTCAGCAAATTCCATCCAACCCATGTCAGCATGAAAAAGCAGATGTTAAATTGTTGACAAGGTGTAAGTTGTGCACTTTTAGCGCCTTGCATAAATTTTATTAATACCAGTTTCAAATTTTGGTACAAGGTCAGTAAGTCTGGAGAGCCAGGTAGGCCGATTACATGAACCGATGTGCTAAACTGGTACTTATTTTACCAAGGCCCAGAAGGACGAAAGGCAAAGTCAACCTCAGCAAAATTTGAACTCAGAACATAAAGACAGATGAAATGCCACTAAGTCATTTTGCCCAGCATGCTAATGGTTCTGCCAGCTCACTGCTTCGTGTAAACTGTAATATTGGTATCTCTTTTGCAATTGTCTGTGGCAAATCAGGGAACATTTAGGATAAGTTATAGATATTGATCTTTGAAACATCCAAGACAAGTTTGATCCTTTCGATACCAACCCGGCCGAAACCGCCTTTGTCTCTGTAGTACAAAAAGTCTTGTTTCCATAAGTTCTGAATTAAAATCTTCCACCAAACCTTAGTCACAATTTATGTTCTTAACAGTAGCTGAATGACAACTAAGTTATTTTGCTGAATTTTTTGTTATATTTAAAGTAATTGAAAGAAACACAGAGCATTTCAAAATAAATGCAGTAACAAAAGGGTTAAAAGCTTAACATAGGTCATATAATGGTTTTGTTATATAGCATCATCACAAATGTAACAACATAATGACAAACTAAAAATGCATTAGCATGTGTATGATGGAATGTTAACAAGAATGAAAAAAAAAAAAAAAAAAAAAA
>NC_068989.1:18572146-18579798 GCF_001194135.2 Octopus bimaculoides
AAAAAAAAAAAAAAAAAAAAAAAGATTTTTTGGAATTTTATTTACATATTTTACATAAATAAATGTTCACATTAACGAAACAGAAGCCACAACAGTGAACCAGCAAGGTAAGGTTCACTATAAAAATGACACATCTCACCTCCCTTGTCTCCAAAGACAGGATTATTTAAACCACCTCAGAACTTCTATTTTTAAGACAAGGAAATATAGTGTAACAAAGACACACACATGCAAGTTATAAACCAAGTTCATTATGTTAGTGTGCGTGTGGCTGAATGAGAAACAGAGAGAGAGAAAGAGAGTCATTGAGAAGAGCAGTGACAGACCTTATTGCCTATAGATTATGCAATGAAGTTTTCAAACCACAAATGAGAATCTCCACCCCTTACAATATGACTAAATTTAAAAGCTGCTTCAGAAAACAGCATATTTAAAAATATGTCAGAATATTATTCTAAAATGAAATTTTAAAATAGGAGTAAAAAAAAAAAAAGAAAAAACACACACACACAATAGTCTTGATACATATACAAATAATAGCCAGGTGAAATATAGTTGTTAAAATATGAGGAATAACTAAGTGATATAATGGTGATGGTCATTATTGTTAAATGAGGAGGAGGGGGTTGTGGCAATAGAATATTTTATAATTAGAAATATGACACAATATTTAGGTATTGTGTACTCCATTGGTTTTTTTTTTGTTTTGCATAACTTTGAAACCATCCTCATCCATGTAGTGATGTTAAGGTGCTAAGAGTATTGAACCACAAAGTAATGAGTTCAAACCTTGTTGCTACTACACAAACCATAGTGGTGTGCTGCAATGAGCAAGGTACGTAACTCTGCTTAGCCCAGATTGATATAAAACGGGTTCTACCATTTATGATTTAGGGGTCAAGAGGATGTAAAAATAATTATAATTGATCCCAAAACCAAGGTATGCATAGAAAGAGAGTGGGAGGAAATTATCTAAGATACATTTTTTGTATTGTACTCTATACACGATGTAGAGTCAATTTGTGAAAAACTGATGATTCAAGTTCACCACTTTTCAGTTTCACATCTTGTGATTCCCAACACAACAAACTAATAAGTAACAAAGTGAATAATCGGCTCCAAATGTGTATATACATATGAAAACGGATAGTGGTTGTACAGTAAAAACTCCCATGGAATGAAAATTGCAGAATACTTTTTTCCATTCTTATTCCAGCAATATTTCATTAGGTATAAGCCAGCTGAGCCCATCTTCAAACCTAATCCCATTCAGTAGTCCATAAAGATCTGGACTGCATCCTTCTTTATTCTGGGAGATGGAAAAAAAAAAAAAAAAAAAAAAACTGCTTCCATAGAATAAAAGTGTCATCTAGACATGGCCCTATGGTTGATCTTTAAAAAAAAATTTTTTTTTTAATTTGCAATTGGTAATTTTTAACTGTCCAGATGTGAAAATTGCATGAAGAGATCAACACATTGGCTCTCAAGCCTCATGTTTTATATCCAAAGATCCCAATGTATTTTAATTTCAATATGAGCATCACATTTTTGCACTATACATGTGAGGTAGGGGAACACACAGATAGTGTTTCTTTTTTCTCTCTTTTTACCCATGAGTCACTGGTGGATCTTCAGTACCTTCTGTTTTGCAAATTAAAATTTGACTTACTTAGTGTGATATGTGGGGGGAAAAAGAATTATAAAATATAGGAAAACAATGTTCAAGTGTACCATAATCATATTACCTAAGTAATCAGTGTGCCAGCCCAAAAGGCTCACAGAAAAGAAATAACAAAATGCAACAAAATTTTCATAGCTCATGTGAGAGCCAACAGGTTATTAAAAGAACCACCATATTTCATAAAACCATTAAAATAAAAATCTGTAAATCATATGCACCTTGATTGAAATTTCATTTTTCACATCTACATCAAGCTTTGTTAATTAGTATTTTATAAAAGAACCACAGTGTAATTGCTTTTTCAAGTGCTCACCATAGAAGTGGTGCAAGCAGCTCTTAATTTCTGGGAGAAAGAGAAGTAATTAAATACAGTTCCAACTGGATCTGGTCAAGGAAAAATGGAAGAGAATTTCAAAAGGAAGAATGGAAGAGAATTTCGAAAGGCATAATTCACCAAAGAGTCAACTGGCATCTTCAAATAAACTGGTTGCAACACCAATGTTTGGATCTGGGGCACCTTAACTATCCAGGAGGGCTACATTGATACAGAAAGCCAAAGGGTATCCAGGAGTCATGACCTGGATGTGGCTTAGCCCCCTTAAAATGTAAAGAAGGGTCAAAACACTTGCATGGGGTCTCTGAAGACTTTCTGCTGTTTAGTTCACCAGCAAAAATCTATATAGGGCTTAGCCCCCTTACAATGTAAAGAAGGGTCAAAACACTCGCATGGGGTCTCTGAAGACTTTCTGCTGTTTAGTACACCAGCAAAAATCTAGATAGGGCTTAGCCCCCTTACAATGTAAAGGGTCAAAACACTTGCATGGGGTCTCTGAAGACTTTCTGCTGTTTAGTTCACCAGCAAAAATCTAGATAGGGCTTAGCCTCCTTATAATGTAAAGAAGGGTCAAAACACTTGCATGGGGTCTCTGAAGACATTCTGCTGTTTAGTTCACCAGCAAAAATCCAGATAGAAAATTGAAAGGGTTTAACCAAACACTGATACATCAAAAACCATCAGCAAAGTATTTTGTTGACTTTCATTGTTGGCCTACATTTTTATGTTTCTCAATCAATCTGGTTCTTTAATGTCTCAAGTTCAACTCAGTGTGAATCATAAACAGGCTAAATTAATCAACTGTAGATAGCTTCTCCAAATAACCAGGGAGTTATTCTCTAGATAAACTGAAGCTAGTAGCAACCATTAGCTCAAGTCAACCTAAAAACCACGCAGATCTTTGTTTAAAGGGCATCCCATCGTTCTATTTAGTATTTCATAAATATGGCTACTTCTAGCAAGTTCCTTTTTTGTCTCAACTGAAGCCATACAATGTTTAACCCCTGGACAGTCCTGATTGAGTAAACTTATGCACAAAGATGTTCTAGCAATGAACATCCCATCTTTTTGTATACCAGGGGGCTACACTACTTACTGTGTATTCACTTTTCCAAAATGGTATGGTAGGATTCAAGTGATATTTAACTGCTATTTTTAACCAGTTGAGCACCCAAACAAAGGTTCCAACTTTAGTTCAGCTAAGGCCGGATAACTAGGAGTGTCTTAAGAGATACCACTATGTTTTCAACACATTCATCACACAAACTTGGTCCAATTATTTGTTGAATATTTTACCCACTACAAAACATTCACACCTGCAGAGGTAATTAGAGTTATTTGTAATAATATAAGTGTATGTGCACTTATACAATACACCTCTCCACCATTTCATGTCCATTTTTCTACTCTTGCTTCAATGAAAAAGCTTTGTAAATTTAAATATTTGCACTTAGCTAAAACAGTCAGATACCTTCTCTATTACTGTTGCTAGTTAATACAAGCCTTGAGTTGTGATACAATGGCTGACAACAAAGAGGAGTTTCTAAACAGTTATTGCTGGTATAACAGCTAGAACCCCACTACAGGTAGTGTAGTTTTTAAATGAAGACCACACACTGGACTTCCATATTTCAGAGATGGCATGTCCATAATAAATACAGTTGGCTATGGTTACAAAGCAGAGCAAATCAGTAATTTATTTCAACACAATGGCTATAGCCAGGATTGAAATCGGGACCATATGAATCAATAATAGTTGAACATCTTAACCCCACGACCTTCCTAATCCTTAATGACAGATGAGAGAAAAATAAAATTAGAATTACATTAAAACTCCAACAGCTGGTTTTAAAATTTTAATCACTGACCCCCCCACCTCCCCTGGCTTCTTTAAAAGCTATTTTTATAATATATGAGGTCAATGATTCTGTAATTTAGACATACATGCATTCTGATCAAATATATTTTGCAATAAATTGCTCATTATCTAAAAATAAAAACAAGATGGTAGATTGCACAATTATAATTTACAAAACTGAAATTTGACACAAAAATATTTCTTGAAGATAAACATTTTCACTAAGGTTTATTGGGTTGCTGCCCTTTAGCTGCTGTGACTAAAAAGGCGGTCAAGTACCAAGAAACAAGTATATGACACGGCACACCTCAAACTTCGACAAGGTTGATGGCACACTGGCAAAGCAGCCTTACTGCAGTTGGTAGTAGTAAAAGGACTAGCAGTAGAAATGTTTGATTCAAGTCAAAGTAATACATGTCCCTTTCAGACAGTTATGTGATAACTGTTCATAAAATTTTACTTAAAGTTATTACAGGAAATAGCAAATAGTAGCAGTACGCATTTGACACAGACCAGAAAAAAAAGGCATCTTTCTACCACACCAAAGTTTAAATCCATCTGAGTCTAATTGTTGTCTTTTGATACAAGGTCAATAACATAAGTACCACTAATATTCTATTAAGAATAAACCTTTAAAAAGAAACTGTTGTTAACAAATATTTAATGTAATTATATCTTATGTGATAACTGTTCATAAAATCTTACTTTATTCCTTACAATATAACCAATATATTACAAATGTAATCCCACTGCATGTCTATAGATTAAAGTAATCAAGTACTACAAGTGTGTAGATTTAGATCTTAGACACTATTTATACATATGGTTAAGACTTGACACAAAAAGTTAGACTGAATACCAGTAAGAAACTAAGTAACTCAATCACATGGCAAAATTTAACAACCAAGAAAAGCTTTCTCATTCTTACACAAATGCAAAATTGACAATCCACACCAAAGTACATCTTGCATCAATTGAACAACCTACTTATAATTTAAGTGATTGAGTATTTCATAGACATTCGTACCTTCAATGTAATCCTCAAGTAGAATCTGCATGGCACTGTAAATGACAAGATCAGGCTTCTAATTCATGAATATCATGCATCCAACAGACAGCCAGCCTCAAGATTTTGACCAACCACAGCCATGCAGTAGGATTGAACCTGGAAACATTGTGATTGCGAAGCAAACTTCAAAATCAAACCGATATCTATCATCATCATACCCCTCAGGCCGGACATAAATTATGTGCATAAAAATATACATGTCCTGAGTGACAACAGAGTGGAACCTACAAAAGGCAGAATATGTGACGTATGCATGTTGTGGAACACAAAGTTACAAATTATTTAAACGATATAAAGACCTAAATTGTCAATATATCAATGTAAACAATTGCAAATGCAACAAACTCAACCCATTTGATATTTTTTTAGTGATTAGATGAGGAATATAACAGCGCTAGTATGGGGCCGCAATTAGGGAGATTTAGTTGAAGAACACAGTCTCTATCAACTAACTTAAGCATTTTAGCATTTCATTCTATTACAGAAGTATGTAAAACAGAATTGAGACAAGCAAGGGTTATAAGTGAAAGGTGCATCTAAATGACTTATGTATTAACTGACTGCTCAAATTTGTTCGTTATGTTAATGAATAGAAAATGAAGATGGAAAGAGAGAGAGATGTACTTTGAAGTGTTGCACCAAACTATATCAACATCATGAAGAGACAAGAGTTTATGCTTGAACCAATACTGAAAACAAAAGATATTTGATGATTAACACATGGAAGATGGCAGCTAGAGTCATTTAACTAAACCCCAGATATTACTTTTCAGTGAGGCATTAAATGGACACACATTTGGCACTGATGGAATTGGAAAGAATTTTAACTTTCAAGAAGTTGAAGGAAAAAAAAAAAAAATTGTTAAAACCTGCAAAAGAAATGGAGGATGAGGTAGGATGAAGACAGAGAGGAAAACAGTAACAGACTATGTCACTAACTCTGTCTCCATTCTCATACTATTACTATCGTCATGGAAACCTGGCATGGGTTTCAAAAGTTCATCATTTGACTTCTCGTCGTACATTTGATTGGATTCGGTGTCTGTGTTCTGCATAGGTGGAATATTCTCACTGTCTTGATTGTCATCCCAGTCAATCTTGAACCGGGTCACCCTTGGACATGTGGCCAAAATATTACGTTGTAACTAGAAGAGTAAAAGAGGAAAAACAAAATGGAATAAAAATAACTTTGCTACAGTAAATATATTAAAACTTCAAGATGATAATACTACACCATCCTGCTCTACCGAGTTGAAAACAAATGATATAAACCCATAATTAGTGTCAAAAAATACACTTGTACCCTACTGTGTCAAATGACACATACACATGTGACTGGGCTTCTGTCAGTTTCTTTTCAACAAAACCACCCACAAAGCTTTGGTTGACTCAAGACTAATTATAGTACAATGCAATGGGACTGAACCCAGGACCATGTAGCTGGAAAGCAAACTTCTTACCACACAACCACGTCTGCACTCCATTGCGTTTAAGTTAGCTTTGCAGCTGCATGGTTTTTGGGTCTGGTCATACAGCACAGCACTGACCAAGTATTGTAGCTACAGCTTGACCAATGACTTTTGAGTGAAATGCACTACAACAAAAATATGTAGAAGCTTGTCATATGCGTTTGTGTAAAGATGGATCCCTTTGTGTCAAAGGTAACAGCTATTTGATTACTAGCGTCTGGTAGCCCAGCCTAAAGAGAAATAAAAATATATACAACCATTAAAAACAAACATACATGTGAAATTACCATGCAAGCTTCATCTGTTAGAAATAACAGCTAAATCTCTCTCAAATTATATTGTGTCACTAAAACTCTTAAAGTTAGTGCACCAGCATAGCCACAGTGCAATCACGGAAACCAGTCAATATGTCAACCATGAGAGAAATATCTCGATGAGTGATGAGAGCGGTTGACCATCCAATTCACTTAGCCACTCAATTCTCATATCAATACAGAAATAAATTCTTTTGCATCATTTTCAACAGAAAACAAATACGTTGCATTACAAAAAAATAAATGTACATAATAAACCAACCTTATCATAGACTGGCATGTCTGGAGGTGTTTCTTTCAGCTCAGGATCGCTGTATTCATTATTAACATAGTAACCAACCCGGATAAATTCCTTACTTTTGTATGAACAGGTCAGCAACACAACAGTTACACCGACTGCATCAGCTATTGGAATTTTACTCGTGTCTGGTGGCCCAGCCTAAAGAAAAAGAAAAATATATACAAACATTAGAAACAAGCATACATGTAGTGAAATTACCAAGCTTAATCTGTTAGAAATAGCTAAATCCCTCTCAAATTATATCCTGTCACTTCCTGTAGCTCAGCACCCACCTTTATCAACATCATCAGTGTTTAACGTCCGTTTTCCATGCTAACATGGGTTGGACAGTTCGACCAGGGCCTGGGAAGCCAGGAGGCTGCACCAGGCTCCAGTCTGATCTGGTAGTGTTTCTACAGCTGGATGCCCTTCCTAACGCCAACCAGCCTGTGAGTGTAGTAGGTGCTTTTTAGGTGCCACCAGCGCAGAGGCCAGAGGAGGCTGGCAACGGCCACAATTGGTTGATGCTTTTTACGTGCCACTGGCACGGAAGCCAGTCAAGGCAGCGCTGGCATCGGCCACGTTCAGATGGTGCTTTTTAGGTGCCACCAGCACAGGTATCACAACTACAATTTCCATTTGATTTT
>NC_068989.1:18579808-18580124 GCF_001194135.2 Octopus bimaculoides
AGGTGCCACCAGCACAGGTATCACAACTACAATTTCCATTTGATTTTCATTTTGATGTTTATGTACTTGACTCAGTAGGTCTCCTCAAGCACAGCAGGTCGCCCTACAATCCAAGGTACGTTTGAATGGGCTGTGGCTGGTTATGCGAAACTGGTGTAGGATACAGCCATGAACTCACTTTATTTGCCAGGTCTTTGCAGTCACAGCATATCTCCAGAGGTCTCAGTCTTTCATCATTGCCTCTGTGAGGCCCAACGTTCGAAGGTTATGCTTGACCACCTCATCCCATGTCTTCTTGGGTCTACCTCTACTCCGG
>NC_068989.1:18580286-18581804 GCF_001194135.2 Octopus bimaculoides
GTGCACACTGACATTACACATCCAGCGGATCATGCTAGCTTCATTTCTTTCAAGCCTACGCATGTCCTCCGCAGTCACGGCCCATGTTTCACTGCTGTGAAGCATGGCAGTTCGCACACATGCATCCTACAATCTACCTTTCACTCTGAGCGAGAGGCCCTTTGTCACCAGTAGGGGTAGAAGCTTTCTAAACTTTGCCCAGGCTATTCTTATTCTAGTGGTAACACTCTCTGAGCATCCACACCCACTACTAACTTGGTCACCTAGGTAGCGGAAGCTATCAACTACTTCTAGTTTCTTCCCCTGGAGTGTGATGGAATCTGTTTTCTGAGCATCTGTGGTGTTTATTGCCCCTATGCATCTGCCACACGCGAAAGCTATCTTCTCAGTTAATCTTCCTTTGATGTTGCTGCACCTCTTGTGTGTCCATAGCTTACACTGGGTACATCTTATGGAGTTTCTACCTACACCTTTTCTACAGACTGAGCAGGGCCACCTACCTGAGGGTGTGTGTGATGAGTTCGCCTTCTTATTTACTAGAACTGTGGTCTTTGCTACATTGACTCTAGGGCTTTTTGATTCTAAACCTTGCTTCCACACCTGAAATTTCTTCTCTAGTTCTGGTAGTGATTCTGCTATGAGGACCAGGTCATCAGCATAGAGGAGCTCTCAGGGGCAACCCGTCTTGAATTCCTGTTATTGCCTGGAGGACTATGATGAATAAAAGGGGACTGAAGGCTGAACCTTGGCGGACCCCTACTTCTACCCGGAATTCTTCACTACACTCATTGCCAATCCTAACCTTACTAACAGCCTCTCTGTATAGGGCCTGTACAGCCCTTATTAACCATTCTTCAATCCCAGTTTCCACATCACCCACCAGATAAGTGATCAAGGGACCCTGTCAAAGGCTTTCTCCAAGTCCACAAAAGCTAAGTATAGGAGTTTATCTTTAGTTAGATATTTCTCCTGCAGTTATCGAACCAGGAATATGGCATCAGTGGTGCTTCTAGCCGGCACAAAACCGAACTGCATCTCATCTAAGCAGACTCTCTCCCGAATGAGATGGTCGATGACCCTCTCCATGACCATCACCTGATCCAGCAGTTTGATACCCCTGTAGTTATTTCTATCTAAAGCATCACCTTTACCCATGTAGCAGTTGACTATGGTGCTGCTATGCCAGTCATTGGATATGACTATCATGAACTACCTGGTTTACAATGCCTGTGACTAGGCCATAGCCCACACCACCGGATGTTTTAAGCATCTCAGCAGTGATTCCTGATGGACTGGGGTCTTTTCCTGGCTTCATACTCTTAACTGCTTTGTCTACCAGGGTGCTGTCTATTCAGATAGCTGGTCCCTCTACTGGGTCAACATTTGGCAGGTTCTCTTCTTCCCATTCATTCTCCACGTTCAGCAGTCTTTCATAATGGCTTCTCCAAGCCTCTTTTCCGAATCATTAAAAGCAAGTACACCATCATCCATGCAGACACATTTCTCTCCCGTGACATC
>NC_068989.1:18582002-18583562 GCF_001194135.2 Octopus bimaculoides
CATTAGCTCATGTTTCTGCTCACTGAAAATAACTTTATTTTAAAATTATTCCCGTCTTCAAAAGTATTAACGAGTGTAAAAAAGTTTGTACTCAGACAGAATGCAATGTAATATTATTAGAGATGTATTTGCATAGCAAGTGACCTGATCTGAGATCGTGTGCCGAAACAAAAACAATTGCAGCGTGGAAGGTGTTTATAAGCTATTTAAAAACACACAAAAACCGTTAGATTCACTTCAACATTTAAATTTAATTTGCCGAAATATTTTCGTCGCTTTTGAAACCGCGACCTGTTGACAAAATTCTGTGCTGCATCCTCAGTACGCTGCAGATGTAATATTAAATAACATTAAAATACTGTTTCCTAAAAAAATCCTCAAACCCAATGAGTATACTGGGTGAGAGGTCGTGATACTGAACCACGAGTTCTTACACTATGTAATAAGAGTAAGTTCAAGCTATGAAACCCGCAAACTAATGTTTAAGATACGAGGGGCAAAAAACGCAAATGAGAACTGAATTAAAACAAAAAAATATATATACAAGGGAGATAATTATGTAAAACTATATTCTGATTTATCCCCCTTACTTTTCAACGTTTTAGTCATAAAAACTTTTGTCGCTAACAGTTACAATGGAAATGTATCGCACTTCGTGCGGCGAAAACGCCGACTCCCAAATAATGTTTAAGTGAAGTTAAAAGTTTCTGTGTGCTTTTGAATAGCTAAAATAAATTTTCCACGCTGTAAATTGTTTCAACACAATCTCGGATCAAATTACTTGCCAGATAAATACATCCTTGGATTTCCAAAAGGCTAGTGGATACTATTTTCACTCTCGCTATGGTAAAACATCACCAACAAACGGATTTGTTAAACAGTTCAGTTGACGCAGACACAACCTTAAATAAAAAGACTGTGTTAAACAATATAGTTACTGATATACGATTATCACAACTAGACTATGTCAGCAGTATATTTTAACGACGCCTGAGACAAGACAAAGTTTATCTAGAGAAGGCTGATCTCAGGAATTTAAATCTCATGGAGATGACAAAGGACTGGGATATCTGGCGATATGTGGTACTCAAGAAAACCCACCCATGTCAGTAAAACTGAAGTTCCGAAAGCAAAATGCCTGATACAAAATTGCGCCCCCCTCCCCCGCTTAATTTCCTCATCAAATCTTCCCTCCACCCCTCTTCTCTATCACTGATTTCTCCCTCACTTGCCAAATGCTGTTTTCTGCAAATGACGGTAGAGCTACATATTAACATACCTTTTTGTTTTTCTTTTTTTGTTTTTTTTTTTTTGTTTTGTGATACCAGCTACCATTCTCACTATTGCAAACCATTTCAATAGAGTTCCATCATCATCATCATCGTTTAACGGCCGCTTTCTATGCTAGCATGGGTTGGACGATTTGACTGAGGACTGGCGAACCAGATGGCTACACCAGGCTCCAATCTGATTTGGCAGAGATTCTACAGCTGGATGCCCTTCCTAACGCCAACCACTCCGAGAGTGTAGTGAGTGCTTTTACGTGCCACCGGCACGAGG
>NC_068989.1:18583656-18585454 GCF_001194135.2 Octopus bimaculoides
ACCTGCACAGGAGCCAGTCCAGCGGCACTGGCAACCACCTCGCTCGAATGCTTTCCATCGTTCGTTATTAAACTGTCCCTCTTCACTCACATTGATTATTCCATTCTTCTAAGCCAGGGGTTTTCAAACTGTGGTCCGCAAGGACAAGACAGGGGGTCCGTAGACAGTAAATACTTTTTATGGGTAATTTGATTTTATATATGTTTTTTAATCGAAATCTTTTAATTGACAATAAACCTATTTGTTAAATACTGTTAAATAAATAAATGTAAAAATATGATATTCTAAGCAAATATTTATGTATAAATTTCATAAGCGTTTATAAGGGGGTCCCTAAGGTAAAGCCTGAAATATAAAGGGGTCCGCAAGTCAAAAAGTTTGAAAATCCCTGTTCTAAGCAACCAAATAATCTCTCCTCCCCTGAAGCACTTCCTATTGATTTGCTTATATCACCATACATCTCTCACTTTCTCCTCATGCACTACATGTATCTCTCTTCACGCTTTTGCAGCCTACCCACACATCATCTCTTTCCCTCAGTCCCACTGCTCTTCATCCTCTTATATGCCAACCAGCATCTACTCCCCAACTCTCCTTCACTCCTATATCCCTCCCAATCTAGTCCTCATTTACTGAAGCTGAAAGAAATCTGTCCATCCAACAACATATCTACTCTCACTAGACTTGTTCATCAGTCAGTATATTCTCACCCCAACCCCATTTTTTTAACATCCCTCATTGCTACCTCTATCCAGCCACCCTTCCTGTTATGCCCAACCAGGGCCCACCCTGACACCCCATTACCATCATCTTTATTTCTCTTCCCAGCCCCACACCAATTACTCCCATCCACTCTGGTATAACTTGAGCAGCCATGTATCTTTTCTACAGCAAGGAACCTAGTTTGTCCCCTTCCTTCATACACTAACCTTTCATCACTTAATACAAAGCTACCTCCTTCTGTAGTGTAGCCTCCACTCAGTTAATGGGAATCCTTATCTTGCAACCTACATGGTAGAATCATTAATGTTGGGCTACAGCATTTAACGTCCTTTTTTCATGCTGGCATGAGTTGGGCAGTTTGACAAGAGCTGGCAAGCCAGAAAGCTGCACCAAGTTCCAGTTGTCCGTTTTGGCATGTTTTCTACAACTGGATGCCCTTCCCAACACCAACCACTTTAAAGAGTGTACTAGGTGTGTTTTATGTGGTGCCAGCATGGGGGAATCAATATATATATATATATATATATATATATATATAAGCTCCAGGTTCGGTGATTATGTGAATAAGGGGTCCAACGTAGGTCATATATCAGCGTGTGAATATAAGGATTTCATAATGAGATAAAAAACCAGGGCTGTGTATAATATAGAACATTTATAAATAAACGGTCTTACAGCTGTTTCTAGAATATTTATTATATCCCTTCATCGGAGACAGTGTGAGAGGATGGTTAATCAATAGTTAGTTTAGATAAGATAGGAAATAGAGAGTGAATGTAGGGATATTGTATTTGTAAATCCATTGTTTAGGCAGAATGGTAATGGTATATAAGATTCCAATACTTTGTGAGTAAAATCTTATATATATACCATTCTGCCTAAACAATGGATTTACAAATACAATATCCCTACATTCACTCTATTTCCTATCTTATCTAAACTAACTATTGCTTAACCATCCTCTCACACCGTCTCCGATGAAGGGATATAATAAATATCCTAGAAACAGCTGTAAGACCTATTTATAAATGTTCTATAATGTACACAGCCCTGGTTTTTTATCTCATTACAAAAT
>NC_068989.1:18585523-18586082 GCF_001194135.2 Octopus bimaculoides
ATATATATATATATAAATGCCACCACCAAAGGACTTTGACATATGCAGAAAAAGGAAAAACACAATGTATGAAGAAAGGGGACAGAAAAATGAGCTGTCGTACTGATGATGTCTACTGAAGAAGAAACATGTCCATAACTTAAGTGGTTAGCATTAAAAGGAACATCCAGCCATAGAAACCAAAGCAGACTTTGAAACAGATACAGTCCTGACCTGTTGGATTCTGTCAAACCATTCAACACATGCCAGCATGGAAGATAGAGTTTTACTATATGTATACATAAAGCATCATCACAACTCATTAGCATTTAATCTGGCCATATATGCCCCAAATATTCGACCTGTTTTATGTTCAATCTGGCCAGATCCAGCCTCTTACATATATCATACAATGTCATTCTAAAAATAAACAATCACATCATTGAAATCTCAAGACCAAAAGATATTGTATGATTAATTCAAAACAATATGGATAAATAAGTATCACATATGACAGAGAAATCTGAATGCTAAAGGGTTAATGACTAGCAGAAAGATAAAAAAAAAAAAAAAAAAAAAA
>NC_068989.1:18586291-18592030 GCF_001194135.2 Octopus bimaculoides
ATGCTGGAGCACCGCCTCTAGTCGAGCAAATCAACCCCAGGACTTATTCTTTGTAAGCCTAGTACTTATTCTATCGGCCTCTTTTGCTGAACCGCTAAGTTACGGGGACATAAACACACCAGCATCGGTTGTCAAGCGATGTTGGGGGGGGGACGACAAACACAGACACACAAACATATACACCCACATACATATATATGACGGGCTTTTTTCAGTTTCCGTCTACCAAATCCACTCACAAGGCTTTGGTCGGCCCGAGGCTATAGTAGAAGACACTTGCCCAAAGTGCCACGCAGTGGGACTGAACCCGGAACCATGTGGTTCATAAGCAAGCTACTTACCACACAGCCACTCCTACGCCTATATTGCTTATAATTCACATAAAACAAGTTTTTAAAATCAAACCTGATTGAGGACCTGACCTATCATCAAAAGTATTAAAGGCATTACAATCACACCATTTTTTCCAAGACTGTATTGCCCAATTTGCCCTCATTTTTAAGATGGGACTGTTTGATATAAGCGAGATTTGGTTGCAGATGTTATACTGACCACAAGACATGTGTTCAAGCCTTAAAACAGATATTTTGTAAGTAGCACTAGATAAAATGCATTATATACTGTCAGCCACATTCATAAAAAAAAATCCATCCTCCAAATTCACAAGTATGTTTACATTATCATCATCATCAATTAACATCCGTTTTCCATGCTGGCATGGGTTAGATGGTTTGACTGGGAACTGGTAAGCTGGGGAGCTGCACCAGGCTCCAATCTGATTTGGCATGGTTTCTACAGCTGGATGCCCTTCCCAACGCCAACCATTGCAAAAGTGTAGTGGGTGTTTTTTTTTATGTGCCAGTTACAGAACACCAGCATCAGCTACAATTACGATCTCACTTGGCTTGAAAGGTCTTCTCAAGCACAGTATATTGCCAAAGGTCTCGCTCGTTTGTCACTGCCTTTGTAAGGCTCAAAATTCAAAGGGTGCTTCTTACATACCAGTTATGCAACACAGGCATTGGCCACCGACTTCAATTTCACTTGGCTTGGCACAATATCCTAAATTTTCTAATACTTGCCCAGTCAAGCCCGACACAAAAGATTCTTATGAAAAGAAAAAAAAAAGCAAGAGAGTCAAAGAGCAAGTTATTCTTTTATTTGTTTCCGTCATTTGATTGAGGCCATGCTGGAGCACTGCCTTGAAGTGTTTTTGTCAAACAATCCAACCCCAGGGCTTATACTATTGGTCTTTTTGCCAAACCAATAAGTTACGGGGACATAAACACACCAACACTGGTTGCCAAGCAATGACGGAGGAAGAAACACAGACATAGTTATATACATATACGACAGGCTTCTTTCAGTTTTTGCCTACCAAATCCACAAACCTGAGGCTATATAGCAAGACATTCGCCCAAGGTGCCAAGCAGTGGGACTGAATCTAGAATCATGTGATTAGGAAGCTTCTTACCACACAGCCATGGCAATTAGTAAACCCTTTCTAAACTACAAGGATCCACCAGATTAACGCTCAATTTTGGATTCTATAAGGTTAAGTAGATGGGACATAAACCACTGGATAAGTTGATTTAGAGAAACTGCTGTCAACATTTGATGCCAGGGAATCAGTTTTACAATGATACCTACACCATCTTGTAAAACCAGACTTGACTAACCTACAAATTCCAAATCCAACATTTGAGTATTGTTCATACTTGAGATGGTACCGTTACACAGCGGAGGCGCAATGGCCCAGTGGTTAGGGCAGCGGACTCGCAGTCATAGGATTGCGGTTTCGATTCCCAGACCGAATGTTGTGAGTGTTTATTGAGAGTTAAACACCTAAAGCTCCACGAGGCTCCAGCAGGGAATGGCGGCGAACCCTGCTGTACTCTTTCACCACAGCTTTCTCTTACTCTTTCTTCATGTTTCTGTTGTATCTGTATTTCAAAGGGCCAGCCTTGTCACACTGTGTCACGCTGAATATCCCCGAGAACTACATTAAGGGTACACGTGTCTGTGGAGTACTCAGCCACTTGCACATTAATTTCACGAGCAGGCTGTTCCGTTGATTGGATTAACTGGAACCCTCAACGTCGTAAGCGACAGAGTGCCAACAACCGTTACACAAAAGCACACAAGACCACACTCAAAAGACAAGGATTCACTCAATAACACACTGCATCTTTTCACTTCCCATCGTTAACTGCAGCAACTCAATACTCTCCTCATTGAAGTTGTTAATCTCTTCTGTGAAAACTAACACTGCAAATTTAGCACAAAGAGCTTACAACTAAATCTTAAAATATTGTAAAGTGTTTGGCATTTGGAAGGGCATCCAGCTGTAAAAATCATGCCAAAACGGAACTCACCTGTGCTAATGCCATGTAAAAAGCACTGAGTCCACTCTGCAGAGTGGTTGGTATTAGAAAGGCCAGCTGTAAAAACTCTGCCAAAACGGACAAAGTAGCCTGGAGTAGTCTTCTACCTGACTAACTCCTGTCAACCATCCTACCCATGCATGCATGCGTTGAAGGACGTTAAATGATGATGACATCAGACAAAGGACACACTAGACAATACCCTATGCCTGCAATTAAGATGAGGTGGTCATGATTGGAATGCCTTTCACTAGAGGTCTGCTTGATCAGTAGTGACTATGAGCTAAACACCAGCTAGACATACTAAGTTCATGTTCTAATTGCAGGCATGGCTGTGTGGTAAGAAGGTAGTTTCCCAACCACATAGGTCTGGGTTCAATCCCACTGTGTGACACCTCAGGCAAGTATTTTCTACCTTGGCCCTGGGCTGACTAAAGCTTTGACAGTAGATTGAGTAGGCAGAAACAAATAAGCCAGTCATTCATCATTCAACATTAAATGATGATAATGAATGACAGATTTCTTTCAGTTTCTGAGAGGCCCATCATTCATTCATATATATATATATATATATATATATATATATATATATACACACACACACACACACACATATATATATATATATATATACACACACTGGCACCACATGAAAAGCACTCAGCAAATAAAGTGGTTGGCATTAGGAAGGGTATCCAGCTGTAGAAACCAAACCAAATCAAACGGGAACCTGGCACAGCTTTCCTGCTCACCAGCTCTGGTCAAACAAGTCAACCTATGCCATCATGGAAAACAGACATTAAAGGATGATGATTGTGTGTGTATATGTGTTACTGTCTTTACCTTCACATCACATAATAATTGTAAACAAACATCACCATCATGCAAGGTGTGTCTGTCATACCCAATCTTCTATAAAAACGTTCAGTTATGGGCAAGTATTAACTTACTTAGAAACAGATGAAGATTGATGACAGGAAGGACATCAGGTTGTAGAAAATCTAACATAGAATTCTGTCCAATTCATGCAAGCATGGAAAAGTGGATATTGAAATGATGCTGTTATAGTATATATATATATATATATATATATATATATATATATATATATACTACACAGGAATACCTCAATTTAAAACAAATTGGCTCTAAATGTCTAAACAAGTAAAAAGTTGAGAGGTGAATTTTCATAAAAATGATGTTATAAACAATCATGTTCTTAACTGCAACTATAGCTTTGGCCATTCCAAAAATGCTAAATGTTGTTAGATCATAAATTTTCCAGTTATTTTGTCATTTAGTATGATTATGTGATCAATGCTTTTTTTATGGCCCACTTTTTCCATGCTTGCATATCTACTGTTGAAACATCAGTGTTACTAATCTTTCATTTTATAATTAAATTGTTGATAATTTAAATGTTTCGTTAAAAACTAGATAAAATGGATATCATGAGTGTATACATACACACACACAAGATATCTGTTCCTGTCACTTTATCTTAGTTTCTTATCCCTCAATTTTGTACCCTGCCCAATTGAGGGGTTTTGTCTTGCAGATACTTGCAATGCTACTGTTAGTTGCTGTAATTCATCACAGATTATTAACATTCACACAGATACACACAAAACACATTTTAACATCCACTTTTCCATGCATGCATGAGGCAGATTGCACTAACTTGTCACCAATCCTCACCTGTCTCCAATCAATGTAACATTTCTTCATAGTTGGATAGGTTGCAATAAATTACAAACAAACAGTGCCACTCATTTACAATCTTCACGCAATATCAAGGAATGGAAACACAAACACACACAGAGTGAGAGAGACAATAGGCGTCATTCAGTTTCCATTTACCAAATCGCCTCACAAGGACTTGATCAGTCCAGAACTAATAATAGATGCCCAAGATGTCACACAGTGAAACTGAACTTAAAGGCATCATTTAACGTCTGCTTTCTATGTTGGTATGGGTTAGACGGTTTGACTAAGCTGCAGAGTTGCACCAAGTTCCAGTTTGATTTGGCATGGTTTTTACAGCTGGATGTGCTTCCTAACACCAACCACTCCAGCAGTGTAATGGGTGCTTTTTATGTGCCACCAACAGAGGTACCACTTACGTGACACCGGCACTGGCCACGAATGCAATTCCACTTGGCTCGACAAGTCTTCTTCAGCACAACATATTCATTTCTACTCTAGGCACAAGGCCCGAAATCTTTGGGGAGTGGGCCAGTCAACTAGATTGTCTCCAGTATGCAACTGGTACTTAATTTATCAACCCCAAAAGAATGAAAAGCAAAGTCGACCTCGGCAGAATTTGAACTCAGAAGGTAAATACAGACGAAATACTAAGCGTTTTGCCCAGCATACTAATGTTTCTGCCAGATCAACGCCTTCTTCAGAACATATTGCCAAAGGTTTCAGTCACTTGTCATCACCTCAGTCAGGCCCAATGTTCAAAGATCAGGCTTCACCACTTCGCCCCATGTCTTCCTGAGTCTACATCTACAACAGGTTCTTTCTACAGTTTGAGATCGGCTCTGCTTTACACAGCTGTCCTTGTCCATATGCATCACATGACCATACCAGCACAGTTGTCTCTCTTGCCCACCACATCTGATGCCTCTTATGCCCAGCTTTTCTCTTAAGATACTTACACTCTGTTGAACATGCACACTGTGATTGCACATCCAGCAAAGCATACTGGCTTCATTTCTTTCAAGCCTATGCATGTCCTCAGCAGTCACAGCCCATGTTTCACTGCTGTGTAGCATGCTTGTTCATACACAGGCATCATACAGTCTACCTTTCATTCTGGAAACAAACTTAACTTCACTGCCATACCTGCACCCTATGTATGTTTATTCTTGCATATGTATGTTACCTTTGATATGAATATAAAATGTGCATGTATGTGGGAGAGAGAGAGAGAGAGAGGGAGGGAGAGTGGGTGCATATATCTGTGTTTCCTTGTCTTGACATCGCATGATAGTTGTAAATGATTGTCACTGTTATACAAGCAGTGCCGTTCATTTCTAATATTCTGTAAAAACATGTCTGCTCAAAGGGAAATATTACCTTGCTTGAAAATAGGTGAAGATTAGCAATAGGAAGGATATCTGGCCAAAGAGTATCTGCCTCAATAAACTCTGTACAACCCATGCAAGCATGGAAAAATGAACATAGGCGCAGGAGTGGCTGTGTGGTAAGTAACTTGCTTACCAACCACATGGTTCCGGGTTCAGTCCTACTGCGTGGCACCTTGGGAAAGTGTCTTCTGCTATAGCCTCAGGCCGACCAAAGCCTTGTGAGTGGATTTGATAGACAGAAACTGAAAGAAGCTTGTCGT
>NC_068989.1:18592194-18597215 GCF_001194135.2 Octopus bimaculoides
TATATATATATATATATATATGTTTGTGTGTGTGTTTGTCCCCCCCAACATCACTTGACAACCGATGCTGGTGTGTTTACGTCCCCGTAACTCAGCAGTTCGGCAAAAGAGTCCGATAGAATAAGTACTAGGCTTACAAAGAATAAGTCCTGGCGTCGATTTTCTCGACTAAAGGCGGTGCTCCAGCATGGCCGCAGTCAAATGACTGAAACAAGTAAAAGAGTATATGATGATGATGACGACATATGCACTCAAGCACAAATGTGTTTGCATCTCTTTGTCTTGATATTGTATGATAGTTGTAAATGAGTGTCACCATTGTTGCAAGCTTTCACGAAAACATGTCTGGCTATGAGATAAAAAAAATACATTGCTTGACAACAGATGAGGGTTAGTAACAAGTAAGAAGGACATGAATCCATAGAAAATCATCTCCAACAAATTCCATCTGACCCAAATGGGCTTCTTTCAGTTTCTATCAACTAAATCTACTCACAAGGCTCAGATCAGCTAACAGCAGCCAGGGGAGACATTAGCCCAAAATACCACACAGTTGGGAAGCAAACTTCTTAATTACAAACTCATGCTTGCATTTAAGGGGAATTATAACACACACACACAACAGAACTATGACATAGGTATGGCTGTATTTGCATCACTATTTGGTTTTGGGTTCAATCCCAGTAACAAGAATTGGTAAATACTAAGAAATCCATCATGTGTTTGTGTGTATCTGTGCCTTCATTGTTTCAATATTTGAGCAATACGTTAAAACAAAGTTACCATCTATGCCAATGTCTGTGAACCTTCTGCCATAAAAAATAGGTCTGGCCACTCAACTGTTTAAAGGTCAAGTTAAAATAATGCCTAACATGGAAACAAAGTGAGGAAGAGCATCCAGTCATAAAAAAATGCCTTTCCTGTCACTAACCCTCACTTGTTTTTCAAGCAAGATGAATATTTCACCATAGTCAGACACGAGTTCGCTGAAGTTTTGGAAATGAACAAACCTGCTAGTGGGATAGTGACGTTTATTTAAAACTACTACACGATGTCAAGACAAAGAAACAAATACACACAGAGTTTCCATTTACTAAATTCACTCACACGGTTTTTGTCAGCCTAGAGATATAGCAGAAAAACTTGCGCAAGGTACCATGCAGTGGAACTGAGCCTGAAACTATGTGGTTGGAAAGCTAACTTTTTAACCACACATCTACATTTGCTCATATATGTGTATATATATATATATATATATATATATTAATGTATATATATATATATATATTAACTGATGTATATATTAATATTATCTCGGTTGAAAAACTTCAATAATGCAAATATGTTAATAGTTACGAGGTTAGCAAAAATCATACAAAAACTGGGATATTATACCCAGTTAATGGGTAGAACTTCCATGTTAAAGTCATGTATTTTGAGTAGATATAAAGAATAATAATCAATGGAGCAAAACGCATATAATCAAAAAGTTCCTTTAATTCCTACATATGTTTCAAAAATGTGCACTCTACTCCAAAGAAGTAAGAGGTGCTGGAATATGCACATAAATTCATCGTCAGGGAACCATATATATATATATATATATATATCTTACAAATTTGTTTATGGGAAACGTTTTGATTACGCAAATAAAGCCCCTACTCCATTAATCTGGCCACAGCCTAATGATGGGGACTAGTGAGCCAGTTTTTCGGGGTTGCATCAAGTTGTACCGATATAATGTAGGATAAATATAATAAATCACATGATTCTTAAGATCAGCCTGTATTCCCAAGATGATTACAGTGTAGTCCATAGTATCTGTTGGCATCAGTTTGAGCATCATCGATTCATTTCTTTAGGCGATATAGCATTAGTGGATGTACAACAGAGGAATGTTTGTAGTGATGCATTAAATATTTATAAATTCCAGCCAAGGATTAATGTTATTATTATTATTATACAAGGTGGTGAGCTGGCAGGAACGTTAGCACGCTGGGCAAAATACCTAACAGTATTTCATCTGCCACTACGTTCTGAGTTCAAATTCTACTGAGGTCAACTTTGCCTTTCATCTTTTGGGATTGATAAATTAAGTACCAGTAAAACGCTGGGATTCATGTAACCGATTATCTCCCTCCCACAAATTTCAGGCCTCGTGCCTACAGTAGAAAGGGTTATTATTATAATATATATATATAAATTATATATATATATACAAGTTAATTTGATCCCAGCGAAAACTCTTAAAGCAGGGCAATAATTTCCCCATAGTAGCAATGTTATACATTATAATTCATTCCCAAAAAAATATTTTACTTATAAAATTTATAATACTCGTTAATAAATGGCAATGAAACACCAGTAGAGTGTAAAGAATATTTTATGTAAAGTAAAAAGAAAGTCGAGATTATTTATGATAAAAAATATTATCATTATTATAATCGTTTCTGAATCCATTTCACTTGCACTAGACTTGCGCACACCATCACTTGTAGACGTGATTGCAAATTCAAAAGCATTCATAGATTTCTTCTTTTTAAAAAAAAGTCTAGTGTTGATTGCTAAGAAGCTTTGTTTTGCTCTCTACAAATTTCTCAGAAACATAGATCATGGTAGGAAAAACTTTTGCACTTCATTCAAAATTTGGATCTTGTGCTTCAAAAAACTCCTAAACCCAGGGTCTCATAAAGCAGGTCCTTGTAAAGTGAGATATTATTGTATATAGCACAAGGATAAAGCAAGAAAAAATATGCACATGCACATTGCCTGATACTGCATATCACATGCATCATTGAGATGTCTTCAAGACAACAATGAATGAGTCACATCCTGGCAAGTTAAGATCTACCCTAACCAAAACCAAGCTACAAACATTTCTCCACCAAAGAAAGAAATACTTAGAAACAAGGAGGAACCAATAACACTTGGACATTACACTGAATTAACTATTTGAATATATGACATTAACCCTTTCGTTACCGTATTTATTTTGAGATACTCTGTGTTTCTTTTAATTACTTTGAAATGCAACAAAGAATTTAGTAAAATAACTTAGTTATCATAAAGCTAGTGTTAGGAACATAAATTGTGACTATGGTTTGGTGGAAGATATTAATTCAAAACCTATGAAAACAAGACATTTGTACTACGTAGCCAGAGGCGGTTTCAGTCAGGTTGGTATCGAAAGGGTTAAAAAAATCACACTCAACATCAGGTTACATCAGATGTATTTTGGAGACTATACCACAACAGAAAATGAAGACCACTCAACTACACAGATATTATTAGCAGAGGGACATCAAATTGAGAGTCTACCAAAGCTAATGGTAGACACATTCCTAGCATAACATAACGAAATGCACCTCAGCTTGTAGAAGACTTGCCTGTATATGTGTGAAACAAGAGAAGCATGTCAAATATATAAGGAGTATTGCAATTCAAGTCACTTTGAAGATTTCAGCAGCTCGTCTGAAAAGAAATCTTAGTCTTTGAGATGCAGCGTTTGGTTATGTTTTAGCTATGAGACTTCCTGACCCTCAGGAGGAAGCTTGTAAGTGGTACATTTTCATCACACATCTCACCATGTCCTACAAATACACAGACACCTAATGGCTAGATTTAGGTACAGGATCACAATCCCTATTGATTTTCCCCAGTACAAGCATATTAGGGATAATATAATAATGCTAACAGCATACAACAGATGTGAGCAAACTACATACAACAGAATACAGAGAAAAAATAAGTCTTACTTGAAACACAAACATGTGTCGTCCACCAGGAACAGGTCCAACAAGAACTGAATCGAGCACTTGGTCATAGTCCATGCTTTCTGCAGAGCCAACATAGATGATTTTCCACTCAAGATCTAGGAAACATAACAAAATAACAGATGAAAAACTAATATAAATTAGTGATTAATTATTGACCCTGAAAGGATAAAAAATGGAGTTGACCACAAAAGGGTTAACTATATATCACAAAGTACAATGTGTTTCTGATTTAGATACAAAGTCAGTAATTTTGAAGCAAGTAGAGTGTCAAAATATCAACTCAAGTATTTTACTGTTTCTTATCAACTCCACAAAGATGCAAGGATAAGTTGACTTCAATGGACTGTAACTAACTAAACACCGCAAAGCAAAATATCATTGCAAGAGTGGCTGTGTGGTAAGAAGCTGGCAGAAATGTTAGTGCGCCGGGCGAAATGCTTCGCGGTATTTCATCTGTCTTTACGTTCTGAGTTCAAATTCCGCCGAGGTCGACTTTGCCTTTCATCCTTTCGGGGTCGATAAATTAAGTACCAGTTACAGACTGCGGTCAGTATAATTGACTTAATCTGTTTGTCTGTCCTTGTTTGTCCCCTCTATGTTTAGCCCCTTGTGGGCAATAAAGAAATAAGAAGCTTGCTTCCGGTTACTGCGCATGCGTTGATTCAGTTGCTGGTTTGTTTCTTTGAGAGTCGGACAGGATTTTTGTGCTGCTTGGCAGCGGTTTAGTGGAAATGTATTCAGACATTAGCGAGTCTGAATTGTTTTCATCAGAGGAGGAGCTGGTGAAGGTGGTGATAAGAATGGACAGAATGTTGGAGAAAACAAAAAGTTTTTTCTGAGGCGGCGGAGGTGAAGAAAAAGGATGTAGACCTGGCTGAACTAAAGGAATATAGGAAAAATGAGACACAAGGTGGGTGGCGACGTGAAGTTGTTGCCGCCACAAAAAATCATGGAGCAAATAGAGAGGAAAACTATCACCTATAGGGTGCACTCACTGAAGAACAAAAAGGATGAACAGGTGGAAATGGAATAATAGAAAAAGCGCTAAAGAAACAGTCGAACCAAATAATGTACATAAAACCAAGGGATGTAAATACAGGACAGTAGTCGTCCAGTTTAGGACAGTGGAGGAGGCAAAGAGGCTGGCGAGTGTGGAGGCGAAGAGGCTGGCGAGTGTGGAGGCGAAGAGGCTGGCGAGTGTGGAGGCGAAGAGGCTGGCGAGTGTGGAGGCGAAGAGGCTGGCGA
>NC_068989.1:18599016-18599702 GCF_001194135.2 Octopus bimaculoides
AAAAAAAAAAAAAAAAAAAAAAAACATGGCAAAAGAGACAAACAATACTGTGTTGGAGTGGGAGATTGTCCCACCCAAACAGTGGATGAAAGACTTTGAAGAGAGGACAATGGTGTTAAGGATTTACTCAAAGTCGCTCAACACCATCGCCCTCTTTCAAAAGACTCAAATTAAAAAAGAGTTGGCAGAGTATTTGCCAACTATTGAATTCATCTCCAGGGGAGATCAAATATGCAACGGTGTGGTTGCTATTTGACACTCCTGAGGAGGTTCGCAAATTTGCAAGCCAGCCCTTAGAAGGCAAAGAGATTTTGTTTCTTACCACGTATTGTGGGAAGAAGCTGAAAGAGCTTGGGTCTGCAGGTTGCCACCCGAGATAGAACCCAAGTGGATAGAGGACACTATCCGCTGGGGTCTGGGTGGCAGCAGATCCAAGCTGCTTAATGTTAAAATTTTGCTGGCAGCTGATTGGGTTGGGTCAAAAGCTGTTTTGACTCTGTGGACCCAATCAGCCAAGAATCTGGTTTTACCAGATTTTTTGAAAATGGCCGGTTGCAGATACCTGGTGATACTTGAAGGATGCCCCCCAAGCGTCACCTATACCTGGAACCGGGCCACATTAAAAAGAACTGTCCCCAGGACCATAGTAGAGTCCTGGAGCAGTTGGTTGTGGAAGAGCCCCCACC
>NC_068989.1:18599754-18608439 GCF_001194135.2 Octopus bimaculoides
TGGAGGTAGAGACCTCTCCGAAAAAAGGGGGGAAAAAAGGTAGAAGGTGGGAAACAATGGTTGCTCACCGAAGGATCCTAAAGCTGCGGGAGGGAAGGATGATCTTCCGGTTAAAGCAGAGAAACCACCCCCTCCTGTATCAAAGGCAAGAAAAATAATGGGACAGCGCCGGTAGGTAGCAGTACACTGCCGGCATGTCCCGAAACCTCATCGGTAGGAATTGTGCCACCAACAGAGGAAACTGTGGCCCCTCCCAGTATAATAAATGAGGAATTTGTGATCTTTCTTAAGGGAGGGGCCATAGAGAACTTTGTGAGAAGTCTGGAAGGTCGGGAACAGGTGGTCCTGACCTGCATTGAAAGCCTGGATTGGCCTCCGCAGGTAGCTGCGGAGGTCATGGAGGAAAATTATTTCTACAGGGTGATGGATTCTTTTACTAAGGAAGAATATAATTATCTCTTATGGGACCCCGGCTTGCGACTGCAGGCGGCAAGAGACTTAATTGGGGAGGCAGAGTAAGAGGTCTTAGCACTTCAATTCGAACTTGGAGATTGGTAAGAGGCTTAGTGCCTCAAGTTGAACATATTTGCTGAACTTTTTTTTGATTGGTAAGAGGCTCAACGCCTCAATTTGTAATTATTGTAAGAGGTTCAATACCTCATTTGTGTTTTCGGCGGGTGTTGGCTGCTTCCCCCACCAACCATCTCTTTATCATTCCATCATCATCATTGTGTCTGTGTCCAGCCCGCAGAAATGCTTAGCAGTATTTCGTCTGTCTTTATGTTCTGAGATCAAATTTCAGCGAGGTCGACTTTACCTTTCATCCTTTCGGGATCGAAAAATTAAGTACCAGTTGCATACTGAGGCCGATCTAATCGACTACCCCCTCCCCAAAAATTTTGAGCCTTGTGCCTAGAGTAGAAAAGAATATTAGTTGTTGGCTGAAGTATTTTCCCTATGTGAAATATTTCCATTACTTCACATAAAAGAAGGCCACCACTTTCAGTCAACAAAGGGCACTATAAGGCTTATTTGACCTGCTAGAAATAGCAACAAAAAACTTCCATCAAATCATACCTTATCTTAAGAAATGGAATATACAATGGTTAATATAATTCCTAAATATATTTCTGAAAATAAGATTGGGTGATTGCAGCAAGAATGTTCGTTTTTTTTTTGGTTTTTTTATATATAGGTCTTCTGGATTAGAGTTGATCCAAGAATTAAGTGACTCTTCATATTTCACTCCTTCAGCAGAGTTCGCACTAGTTACCAATATTCACACAAGACCCTCTCCAGTTCTCATTTTACCAACGTCTTTCCCTTCATATATCCAAACTGGACACCAACTGTATCAATCTCACCCGTCTTAGAGAGATTACAATAGTTATGGGCATGTTCCTTCTTCTCTGACATCATATATATTGCACATACACCCAAAATACAGCATTAGTTTTATCAGGGGGGGGGGGGGTTAAGACCAAATGATTAGGTCTGATATTTCAGAAAGTCATACAAGATACCTTTCTTAAGTGATCTCCAATACCGTTTGACTCCAGCATCAAGATACTTCACACTTACAATCAGGATAAAAGCTATCTATGTTCACAGCATTTAGAATTATACTTGGTTAGATTAACATTCAATGAAGAGAGGGAAGGGTCTTCCTGTTTCACTTTTTAGGAGATAGGTTTTAAGTAAGATTATAGGTGTATCAGAAAGCAAACTGGAAAAAGTATGCGATGAAGAAGAAAAAAAAAATGACAAAATACGAATCAACACTCTCCCGCAAAATCTGAGGCTTTAGTGCCGGTGTTAGATTATTATGAGGCTTTCTATACATTCGGGAAACAATAGTGGACATGTTTTGGTTATATTAGACCTCCTTAGCGAAACACAGGCTATACTGTACTGTATTTCAGTAAATTCAATCAGGTAAATCGTCTTAAATTATAACAACGGTCCCACGACGAAGAAATAATTTAAATACACTTCTGGCATAATTTACTGAAAAAAACTGTAATCATTGAAGTTAATACTTCAGATGTAAGGTGTATTGTTTGAAAAGTATTGTTTCTAAACAGATCTGTAAAACCACGTACCGAAATTTTTGTGAGTATAACAGTTCGGCCTTAGAAAAAGATTTTAGAAATCGATTATACACATACGCTGTCATGGTAACAAGATTCTTTCATAAAATTATTTCTAGTAGTTACTTTTTCAGTCATTCATACTTAAAAAAAAACTTAACTAGTGCAATTTTTGTGGAGTAAGATGTCCCAAACATTCAAAGTGTGACCATGGAAAAAAAAAGCTAAGAAACTGGACACACTTTAAATAACTTGGTCGACACAACTAACTCAGAAACCCTCACCAACATTTTTTTTTTTTCTTTTGCAGAGACTTAGTATAAAAAGTCAAATGAAATAACTTTCTGTACCTTTTAAGAGTTTCTCGTTAAAAAAAGCATTATTAGAAAGAATCACTACAAACCAGATATAAAGTGTGCGACGTTATATATATATATATATACATATATGAGAACTCCGGGTACACTCAATACAATGCAATAAGCTAAGAAAAATTTCCTTCCCACAGAAGTTAAATAGGCTTATGATTTGAAAACTATTTAAAAGCTATATTCAATTTAAATACATATAGTTACTCCTAATTTTAAAATACTAATGAAGTTTACAAGTATCTTCTCGGAAGAAATATAACAATTTCGGACTGAAAGAAAGAAGTTTCATTACATACCAAGTTATATTTAATCAGTTGAGAACATCAAACATTTAAAGACGGATATTAAATAGAATACAGAATAGACAGTCGAGGAAAAAAAAATCAAACTTTAAGTATCTTTAAAAACAACAACTGTTATTCCTTTCCTTGCTTCTTTCGCTTTAAAAAAATCGATTTCAGGTAAAGTGGAACTCAATACAAATAGGGTGAACATCGATAATTTCGCTGAACAAAGGAATTTGTAAAGGATGAAGAAGAAATAGTAATTCCATTCTCACCTTCTGGCAAGTCTTCCAAACACTCAAACGTGATTTCGAATTGGAACGGATTCAAAAAAGGTGAAGGATTATCTAGGACGACCACATTGCTAATGTTAACTTTGGCCATGATGAATTTGTGGTGAGACTGGAGCAATTAGAAACCTCGCCGACACAATGGTGGTGAGAAAGAAAGGAAGAAAAAAAAGGCAACAATATTCGATAGACTATATTTACATAAAGACTTGGTGGAGAGGAAAATAACTCATCAACTCCGTAAAATAGGGGGGAATGCGCCGCTTTGAAGAAAATGGCGCGAAAAGATGATCCAAAGCTTCTCCCCCTCCTCCTCTTCTCACTAGAAGAAGGAAAAAACAAGAGGAAAAGCAAAACATCCTAAGTGATATGTATATATATATAAACTGTTGTTTCATTGGTTGATAGTGCTAGAAGTGAAACTAAAATTCATTCTGATTGGATGGTAGTTTTGCCACTGTGTTAAGAAGAAATATATAAATTTTACTTATAATTGTTTCAAATTTGGCACAAGACCAGTAATTTTCGAGGGAGAGGGCTTGCCGATTATATCGATCCCAGTACTTGACTGGGACTTTATTTTGTCAACAGAGAAAAGATAAGAGATACAGTTGACTTCGACGGTACATCAACTCAGAATGTAATGAGCCGGGAGAAATGTTACTAAGTATTTCGTCCGATGTGTTTAATAGTTTTTAAACATATGCAAAGTGATAAAAAAAAAAAAATTTGGTGGGAGGTGTACGAGTGCTTATTGACTCTATACTTTACTAGTCCTTATTTTATCGAGCCAAGAAAAATGAAAGATAAAGTCATCTTCGGTGAGGTTTGAACTGAGAATGGAAAGGGACATAATTTAAATACCGCAAGGCATTTTTGATAATAATAATAATAATTCATGAAATAGCAAAAAACCTGTTTGTTTTTTTTTTATGTGTGTGTAGTGGAAGAGGGTTGATATTGTGTGTGTGTGTATTATTGACGTCAGAGAACGCCTGTCTGATGACAGATGTGGGTTCGAGTCCCAAGTGGAACCTTCGACTTTTTCTATCCAAAATGTTTTTTTAACCCAATATTTACACGTTACTTTTTATAGTTTATCAGCTTCAAATATCCAACGTTCCAAGCAAGAATTATATGTATATCGGTTGATCCAGATGACTGGAGTTTCTCCGGCGTCTGGTCGGTTCATCAGACAGACTAAATTGGATCAGTTACATAAGGACATTGACACACGCGCGCGCACACATCTACATATGTATGTTGGTAGTGCGTGTATGTGTTACGATACCATGTCAATTTCCGCTATGTCAGCACCATTGGAAATTGACAAGTTACTATGTATCAACTTCCGCTTCGTCGTCATCACAGGAAGTTGATATAGTAGACTTGGTTGTTGTTGCTTTTTAAATACATTCTCTTTTCCTTCGCTAACGTTTGGAAATCGTTCCGACTAACTTCATTGCATCTATAAACGAATTTTGCCCCCCAAAACAACCAGATCCATTGTAAAGGTGTTGCTATCACTATAATGATATTCCTTTGCTTGTGCCGTCTCTTGAACATAAATTGAAGTTCGTTGCTGGATTTAAAAGTGAAAGCAAACCATTCTACAAACCGCATCAGTTTCAGATCTCTTTCAGGTTGGTTCTCCATGCTTCCTTTCGAAATATCTTTATATTCTTCTGTAATTGAAGTTGGGGTTGCCTCCCAATTTTTTCTTTCATAGTTCTCTTTCTGTGGATTTTTTCAGAGTAAAATTACCGTTTTCAGTACTAACAAAATGGTTTTCCAAACAAGAACACCTGAGGTCATAACACCTGTTAGAAATAACAGTCAAATCACCCTCAAACGACTCCCTACGGTCTTTAAAAATAAAAATAGCCCGTTGTATAATGAACCCATACTGTCTTAAATTAATACACCGATGGGCATGATTAGGAGATATTGTGTTGCTCGCTTCCACCCAACGAGAACAGAGCTGCCCTTGGACTAAACTAGAGGTATATTCTGTATTATATATTTGTTATAGATAGCATAAGCCAATGAATGGGTCCCTACGCAATTATATGATCTTACTACTAGATATAACAGCCAAATCACCCTCAGGTCTTTAAAAGGAAGAGCTTTTTCAATAATGTGGATTGTCACGGTGGGAAACGTTTGATCATATATCTGCTGGATCAGAGCTGACCCGGAACCAAACAACACTAGCAACAACAAAATAGACTATTATAAATTAGAATTCAACCCAGAAAAGCTTTATTTTGAAGGTGTTACCAGTGAACTATATTCTTGCCTTTTATATCATATTTACATAATTATTGCTGTCGAGAATTTCCTTTGCAACTTCTGTTCATTATGCTGCTTCGTTTTTCTTTTGATATGTTTTATCGCTTTAAAATTTAAATAAATCCTCAAAAAGAAATACGCTTCATTATTAATTCTATGAGTACTAAGCTATGAATTTTGCTGGGAGTGTGTGAACCCCTTCCAGTACTTGATTGGTACTTTATCTCCCGCTCCTAGGAATATGAAAACTAAAGTCGATACCGTTGGGATTTGAACTCAGACTGTAGGGACTAAAAATATACTGCAAGTTAGATTTATCAATCGCTGTGTCGATTCTATCAACCGGCCGTCACTAAAATGGCCCCAGCTCGGTAGAAATAACTCTAAAACACCCCCACTCGCTTTCTCTGTTTTCATTTTTCTGACCCGGGTTCTCACTTGTTCGGTCACTTTGTTTACAGTGACCGAACAACAAGTGAGAACCGTGTAGTGTCAAATGCTTAGGTGTACAGCAACATTTTTTGTCTTTCAATGTGCTTGGGATATTCAAAATCCAACAAGAAAGAAAAGAAGCTTCCAAATTTCTCCCAAAGATAAGTAAACACGGTGGAATTGTGGATAACCCAGAGACATGTCTGAGGGATGGAGAAGCTTACTTCCCAAACATACTGAGTTCGACCCCGCTATGCCATAGCTTTTTTGATTTACAGATTTTTTTCGTCATTTGTCTAAGAGGAACTTCCCGGTAGTCTGTTACGTGCATATATATATATATATATATATATGTGTGTGTGTGTGTACACTCAAGGGCTTACTGAAATGTTCCTGGCTTTAAGGGTGTCGCGAAAGGCCTGGTTGGAAGCCCAACCTTCCGAGTTCGTTTACAGGGCTTGGAAAAACTGAAGGCCCGCTCCTATAAGTTTGTGAATTTGAGAGGGAAATATGTTGAATTAATTCTCCTGTATTTTCTGTTACTCAAAGCCAAGAACTTTTCAGCACCCCTTGTGTTTGTGTATGTATATATATATACACACACGCGGGATACATATCTCCTACTTTATGATATTCTATCTAAGTTTCTATTTCACGTGCCATTGAAAATACCGTGAACCAGTGAAAACCTCTCTCCCACCTCGTTACTGTAACCCCCTCCCCTATTATGTATATCCCGAAATCAGACATTTAATGACACTACAAATGCTTTGCAGGTAGCTCTTCTCTCTTTAACAGCAAATTGAGGATTTCCTTTCACTGGACAGAGTTACAAAGTTGAGGGGACTTAATTCTTTTGATGCATGAAAAATAAAACCAACTTTGGCAGGATTTGAACTTAGGATGTATAGGAATGCAGGATCTTTTCAATCTGCTAGGCGTTTTGTCCAACACTCTGTTGATTCTTTTCTTCTCTAGGCACAAGACCTGAAATTATGGGGGAGGGGGACCAGTCGATTAGATCGGCCCAGTACGCAACTGGTACTTAATTTATCGATCCCGAAAGGATGAAAGGCAAAGTCGAGCTCGCTGGAATTTGATCTCAGAACATAAAGACAGACGAAATACTGCTAAGCATTTCGCCCGGCGTGCTAACGTTTCTGCAAGCTCGCCTTTACGCTCTATTAATTCTACCAATCCACTGCTTTTTCAGATGAATGAATGAATCATTTTTTTTAATGACAAGGAATTCTCTTGTTGGATGGGAGAAAAAAAATTCATGTTGCATATTAATTAGTTTATTTTTTTACTAAATATTGTTTTGGGTTTTTTTTAAAATTCCATTATGTATTCAAATTCTGGGAAAACAGTTTTTCTATATTATTTTACTTGTTTCAGTCATCGCAGCGTTACTCATTTTTGCCAGCTGAGTGGACTGGAGCAACGTGAAATAAAGTGTTTTGCTCAAGAACACAACGCATTGCCTGGTCCAGGAATCGAAACCACAATCTTACGATCATGGTGCTGACACCCTAACCACTAAGCCACGCGCCTCCACACACACACACATATATATAAATAAGGCGAGCTGGCAGAATCATTATCATGCTGAGCAAAATGATCAGCAGCATTTGTTCCATCTTTACTTTGTGAGTTCAAATTCTGCCGAGGTCAATTTTACCTTTCATTTTTTCAGGGTTAATGTCATCAACTTAACCGCTCCCCCAGAATAGCTGGCCTTGTGCCAAAATTTGAAACTCATATATATATATATACATGCATACATTATTAGGATTGTATTATGGCGTCTTTGAACATTTTGGCACTTACAACATACACCTTCACCCAGGCAACCCAACTGAGGCTGCTTAAATCTCAGCCTGTTTCCTCATAGCTTTCTCCTGACCCTACCAGTTTACTCATTCTTAACCAGAGCTGCCTAGATGCCTTCTTTGTTGCTTCCACATTGTTCTTGAAGGTTCTTCTCCTGCTCACTCTTGTAATGCTATCCTTGAGTCTGTTTGTCTGAGGTGAACAGCCTCCTGTCTTCTCGGACACCCCTACAGGTACCTTTTCCTCTTGCTTGGGTAATCCTAGTTACAGAATCCAAACTCTGGATAAACAAATACCTATTGTCATCAGACATGGAGGAATACCCTTGAGGCTTCAGCATTCAGATTAGTTTGTCAAATGTAATGCTTATTTATTCACATTGTTTTGAATAAATTATTATTTTGTAACTTTGAGATTTTGATTACGGGATTGTTTACTTTTAATTTGACATTTTAGGGTAAGTGTAAGAGACTATTTTGCCAGTTTAAACTTAAAACAAATAGGACATTTTGGCCATATATGACCAGTTTAAATGCTAAATTGTCAAGTCATTTTTAATTATACATTTCCCATATGTTAAAGAATAAAATACATTTAACATATTAGAATATATTTCTTATATGTGTATATTGTGTATATCTCTGACAAGTGGCGGTGCAGTGGTTAGAGCAGCGGACTCATGGTCATAGGATCGCGGTTTCGATTCCCAGACCGGGCGTTATGAGTGTTTATTGAGCGAAAACACCTAAATCTCCACGAAGCTCCATCAGGGAATAGTGGCGAACCCTGCTGTACTCTTTCACCACAACTTTCTCTCACTTTTACTTCCTGTTTCTGTTGTGCCTGTAATTCAAAGGGTCAGTCTTGTCACACTGTGTCACGCTGAATATCCCCGAGAACTACGTTAAGGGTACACGTGTCTGTGGAGTGCTCAGCCACTTGCACGTTAATTTCACGAGCAGGCTGTTCCGTTGATCGGATCAACTGGAACCCTCGACGTCGTAAGGGACAGTGTGCCAACAATATCTCTGACAGCTGATGTAATTACATAACAGCTGGATAGATTTGACCTGCTTATGTTGATTTTAGTGTG
>NC_068989.1:18608757-18612451 GCF_001194135.2 Octopus bimaculoides
AGAATTCACTTTGATTCACCACTGTTTTGAGTTCACTTTGTGCTAGAGTTAGTCTTGCCATTCATCCTTGCACAATTGGAAACATAACCCCAATAATATACTTTAGAATAATTCAAAGAACTTAAAATTTTTACTCTTTTACTTGTTTCAGTCATTTGACTGCAGCCATGCTGGAGCACCGCCTTTAGTCGAGCAAATCGACCCCGGGACTTATTCTTTGTAAGCCTAGTACTTATTCTATCGATCTCTTTTGCTGAACCGCTAAGTTACGGGGACGTAAACACACCAGCATCGGTTGTCAAGTGATGTTGGGGGAACAAACACAAATATATACATATACATATATATACGACATGCTTCTTTCAGTTTCCGTCTACCAAATCCACTCACAAGACTTTGGTCGGCCCGAGGCTATAGTAGAAGACACTTGCCTAAGGTGCCACACAGTGGGACTGAACCCAGAACCATGTGGTTGGTAAGCAAGCTACTTTATTTCATATAAATTAGCCATAAGGGTTCAGTCCCACTGCGTGGCACCTTGGGCAAGTGTCTTCTACTATAGCCTCGGGCTGACCAAAACCTTGTGAGTGGATTTGGTAGATGGAAACTGAAAGAAACCCGTCGTATATATGTATATGTATAAATATGTGTTTGTGTTTACGTCCCCATAACTTAGTGGCTCCGCAAAAGAGACCGATAGAATAAGTACTAGGCTAAGCTACTTACCACACAGCCACCCCTGCACCTATGTGTAGAGTTAAACAATAATTTTTTTTTTAAACGAAAAATTCTTTGCTATTAGGACAGGGAAGATTATTAAAATAATTAGGAGTCGGCTTGCTGTTACCTCAAGGTGGTTGTTTGTTTTGTTAAAAACAGTAACTGGAATGTCTTTGCTCATGGCCCCAGGTCAGTCACCTTAAACGGGGCTGACCTGAGGCTAAACAATAACATCAAACCTGATAACAAAATATCATGGGGCAATTAAATAGGGACATACAGCATTTTTCACCCTGGATCAGCCCTGATGACGCAAGCTTATGAACAAGGACATTTCAGCCATGACCATCCTGTCATTTTTCCAAGATGATAGATTGTGATTAGAAAAACATCTGGCACCTATTTCTAGCAAATCAAGCATCCACACAAAGACACTTGTTGGTTTATAAATATTTGGTAAGAGCAGGGAGTTGGCAGGTTGGTTAGCACTATGAACAAAATGGTCTGTGGAATTTAGTTAGATCATTTTATGTTCTGAATTGAAATCCTATCAAGTATTGGGATCCACATATTGAACCCTACCCTTCACCCCAAATTTGTGCCCTTATTTCTGTCATAAGTGAATATTTTATTGATAGAAGAACCAAAGGAGGAATTTTATTGATTCCATCATCGTTTTAATGTCCTTTTTTTCCATACTTGCATGGATCAGACAGAATTCTTTGAAGTAGATTTTCTACAGTTGGATGTTCTCCCTATCACCAACCCGGACCCGTTTCTAAGTAAGGTAATTTTTCCGCATGGCTGAACATGATTTCACAGAAGATTGAAGCAAAAGACACCACTTGTATCATGGTGGTACTCGTTTACAGCAATCACATGATCTCATGATCAACAAGTCAAGGAGATACCAACATGTATGTACACATGCATATGTGCACATGACTGGCTACTTTCAGTTTCTGTCTGACAAGGTTTTGGTCAGCTCAATACAGTAAAAAACACTTACCCAAGGTACCACATAGTAGGACTGAACCCAGAAGCAAGCTTCTTAACCACTCAGTCACATTTGCACTTTGACTTTGAAAATACTTTCGTTGATTTTTTAAAACTCTACAAGCTGCCCCAGATATAAAAGATCTATAATTAAAGGCACTATTTCCATGATTTTCCCCATTTTTTTTCAGACATATTGTATCTAAGACTACATTATCTAATATGTCTTTTCTTTTAAAGATGCTAGTTATGAAATTAAGCTACTATTTCTAGTGGGTCAAGATGTCCTATTGAGGTTCCAACTTTGTATTGGTGGTGGCGTGTTGGATGTCTTCCAAAAGGCATTTGAAAAAACAAAGAACAAGTGATGGAATTGGTTTTCATTAGAACATTTGGACATTGGCTTCCCAAGAGAATATCAACAACAATAAATTGATGGTGCATTGAATATAATCAATGATTAAAAGCTCTGCTACTACTAATAATAATAATAACTGGTGGTAGTTAGTAGAAGTAGTAGTAGTTGTTCATTGTCTTTACCACGTCTGTGCTTTCCACAAACCCCATATTACACATTTTGCTCTATTATTCTACCCCATAACCACAATTCTCTGGAGTTCCACCTCTCCCTCCACGGGCATCATCAACCTGCTAGACATAGCAACCAAATCTATCTGAAATTGTATCCTAGTGTCTTAAGTAAGGAAAAGACATATTAGTCTTACATACCCCTGAAAAGACAGGATGGTCATGGGTAAAATGCCTTTGAGCATATGTCAGTGCCACATCAGAACTAAACAACAACAACACCATTGTTTTAACATGCACTTTTCCATGTTTGCATAACTTTGATGGAGTCCACTGAGGCAGATTTTCTACAATCAAATGCCCTCCCTGCCACCAAACCTTACTCGTTTCCAAGCAAGGTAATATTTTCTTATGGCCAGACGGAAACTGAAAGAAGCCTGTCGTATATGTGTTTGTGTGTCCGTGTTTGTCCCCCCATCGCTTGACAACCGATGGTGGTGTGTTTACGTCCCCGTAACTTAGCGGTTCAGCAAAAGAGACCGATAGAATAAGTACTAGGATTACAAAGAATAAGTCCTGAGGTCGATTTGCTCGACTAAAGGCAGTGCTCCAGCATGACCGCAGTCAAATGACTGAAATAAGTAAATAAAAGACATGATTCCACAGAATATTGGAATGAATGACATTCACTTACAGCAATCATGCAATATCAAGACAAAGCGATACAAACACTCTCTCTCTCTCTCTCTCTCTCTCTCTTCCTTTCTCTCTCTCTCTCTCTCTCTCTCTCTCTCTCTCTCTCTCTCTCTCTCTCTTTCTTTCTCTCTCACACACACACACACACACACACACACACACCATAATTTAGGAGATAAGTAATAGCCTAACAATCACCTCAGCAGCACTTCATGCAGGAACCTGGCTTGCAGTATTCAAATAGTAGTGTAAAGGTTATAATTTTTAATTAACCAAAGAATGATTAGTTATACTTTGGCCAATAATTAAAGGAACATTTTTGCCAATCCAAGGCATGTATATTGAATAAGTATGTTACAACCCTCACAAAATGAAAAACAATAACTTTGATAGAGGAAAAAACAAGTCAAATCAATGTTTCATATATTTCATTGAATGGCAACCATTTTTTTTCATATTGCATACAAATTTATGCAGTTTTATGCATAAGTTGTATGCTCCTGTCTACTAAATCTGCCCAGAAGGTTTTGGTTAGATTAGGGTTATAGTAGATGACACTTACCCAAGGTGCCGCACAATGTCTGTTTCAGCCATGAGCACTGGACTTCTTCCTTTTCTAAACCATCATCACCATTGAGGCAGATTCTCTATAGCCAGATGCCCTTCCTGTTACCAACTCTTACCTGTTTCCAAGTAAAGTAATATTCCTCCATGACCACCATTGAAGCAGATTCTCTATAGCCAGATGCCCTTC
>NC_068989.1:18612461-18613576 GCF_001194135.2 Octopus bimaculoides
TTACCTGTTTCCAAGTAAAGTAATATTCCTCCATGACCACCATTGAAGCAGATTCTCTATAGCCAGATGCCCTTCCTGTTACCAACTCTTACCTGTTTCCAAGTAAAGTAATATTTCTCCATGATTAAGATGGCGAACTGCCAGAATTGTTAGCGTGACAGGCAAAATGCTTTGTAGCATTTCATCTGTTTTTTTATATCCTGAGTTCAAATTCCACCAAGGCCAACTTTGCCTTTCAGCCTTTCGGAGTCAACAAAGTAAGTACCAGATGAACACTGGGGGTCAATGTCACTAACTACGCCCCCCCCCAAAAAAAATTACTGGCCTTGTGCTAAAATTTGAAACCAATATTTCTCCTAGAGAAGATTGGAAGCAAAGAACACCACTTGTATGATGGTGACGCTCTTTTGTAGCTTTCACAATATCAAAGCAAGGCTAAAGGAACATGCTAGCATACATATGCATATATATATACATATGTGATAGACAAAGTAACAGCAGAAATTTTGCATCATTACTCAGCTCATTATACCAGATGTAGCAGTAGCAGTTTTGTGTATATGTACAATGAGAATGATTCATTTGAATCATAGATATTGAGTGACATTTTACAAAATGTCAGTGGAAAATAATGCCTGTATTTCTCAATTTGATACATAAAATCATTTCACTGATTAGTGTTATTACTTTATTACTTTCCATTAGTAATGTATCTGAGGGAGGGGAGAGGTGTATTCCGTTACTTTGCAAAAGAACGCTGAAATATCTAGATTTTATGTCATGAAATGTTCAAGTACATTTTGTGTGTGTGTGTGTGTCTCTCTCTCTCTCTCTCTCTCTATATATATATATATATATATATATAAGATAATAAGAGTGGAAAAACTACAGAAGGCTTGTGTTACATGGTTAAAGTATATATTTAAATTATGTCAGAAAAATGTTATAAAATCTTTTTGGTATATAAACATTGTATTTTGATATATATATATATATACAGGATGTCCACAGGAGTAAATAAAATCATAACAAAAACAATTAAATATAAGAAATAATAATTTCTTAAAGTATGTGTTAATCCCCATGTACCCAGACTTTGTGGACACCCTGTATAT
>NC_068989.1:18613891-18622915 GCF_001194135.2 Octopus bimaculoides
ATATATATATATATATATATAATATGAGGGGTTTAGTTCACTGGTGATCTAAACGATTAGGTACACTGAGTAAGTGCTATAATTGGTCATCTGTTATTTGGCTTTTGTGTTAGCAGGTACACAGGAAAAGGACGTCAAAACCAAGTCATAATAATTTAATTAGGACAAGGTTAATTTGAAGTCTTACAGCTGTTTCTGGGATATCCCAAGTGATAGGCTAGCATGTCTGTACACTGGGTATTCCATCATCAGAGACAAAGTGAATATGTATGAAAGTTCTAGACAGGGAAATTCACAGTTTGTAAGGAATAAAATAGAAGAATAAAGAGTAAAAGTAGATATAAGAATACAGACAGGATAATAAAAGTTCACATTTCATCTTTTTCCAAAGGGTTTGGAGGTTGGTCTATACTTCCATCCTTAAGAGTTACATAGGCTTTGCATTTAGCTAAACACAATATAGTGGAACTTCAGTTTACAAATGTAATTTATTCCTGAAGGCTGTTCATCACCAGAAATGTTCATAAACCGAAATTGTTTTTTCCCATAGGAAATTGAAGAGAAGGCATGGCAAATCCAAACAGGGATGTACATTGAGCAGCAACTAACACTTTCTCCTGCTGATAGCCTCAGTTTATGCCAACCTTTGTTGCTGGCTGCATGTTCTTTACTTGAGACACTGTTTGTCACCCAAGAGGTTTTATGCTAAAAAAATTGTTCATAAACTGATTTCTGCATGCTGAGAGAGATTTAGAAACTGAGGTTCCACCATATTTTCTTTTTCTTTAATTAATGCTGATTATTTTCTTTAGTTTGAAATGTGTAAATTTTTGTTAAAGTCCTTAATAGCCATGACATCAGATTTCAAATTATGTTCAAAATTATTACTTTATTTTTAAAAATTTTACCAGTTATCTCTAGGAATTCCTGAGTCCTTTAATTTGGTGGACAGCTCTGGATCTTCTGTATATCTTTGGATTATTTAAAGCTTTTTTTTAATGTTAATTAAATATTAACAGTTGTTTGATTTTAATCAATATTCCTATGTAAGCCACAGGGTGATTGATGACTTGAGTCAATAGGTTAACAGACAACCAGTCTAAGATTAGCAGTTTGTCTCCTCACCAATGCTGTACTACCTTTATGAGCAAGATACTTAACAAAAGTAACATTGTATACTGTTCTGAACATGAATAGCAATGTAGTTCATTAATTTGTAATGCTGAGTTTAGTCAGAGAAGGTGTTGAATCAAACTTGTCACAGCTGTGTGGCCGATTGTACTTAGTAACAATGATCTTTAAATGACAGTTATACAAATGGAAAAGGTTTCTTTGTGTTTAATACACTTATACAATAATGGGTGGTAGACCTAATATACTGCCTAGTTTAATATTCTATTGCTACTTGTATTATTTTACTGGTTTCAGCTATTGGATTCTGGCCATAATGGAGCACCACTTTCAGTGGCTTAATCAATTATACCAACTCTGTATTTTTATTGCTATTGTGGAGGGAACTTGTGGAAGAGGTAGACCCAGGAAGACATGGGGTGAGATGGTGAAGCATGATCTTTGGACATTAGGTCTCATTGAGATAATTTGCTGTGTTTGAGAAGACATGTCAAGCCAAGCGAAATCGTAGTTGTAGCCAGTGCTAGTGACACCTAAAAGCACTCACTACACTCTTGGAGTGGTTGGCATTAGGAAGGGCATCCAGCTGTAGAAATCAAACCAAATCAGACTGGAGCCTAGTACAGGTCTCCAGCTTACCAGTCCCAAGCAAGCCATCTAACCCATGCCAGCATGGAAAACAGATGCACCCATGCTGGTGGCATGTAAAAAGCACCATTCAAGTGTTGGGCCTCACAAAGGTAATGACAAATGACCAAGACCTCTGACAATATGCTGTGCTTGAGAAGAAGACCCATCAAGCCAAGTGAAATCGTAGTTGTGGCAGATATTGGTGTCATACAAAAGCACCCATTACACTGTGGCTGGTGATTGATGTTAGGAAGGGCATCCAGCCATAGAAACCATGCCAAATCAGACTGAAGTTTGGTGCAGCCCTTCAGCTTACCACCTCTGGTCAAGCCGTCCAACTTATGCCAGAATGGACAACGGATGTTAAATGAGGATGATATAGTGGTTAGGATTCCTAGCTTTCAGCCAGGTAGTCTGGGTTCAATTCTTGGCATGGGAACAATTATAGGTGCAGGTAAAGCTGAGTGGTAAGAAGTATGCTTCCCAACCATATGGTTCTGAGTTCAGTCCCACTGCGTGGCATCTTGGGCATGTGTCTTCTACCATAGCTGTTAAAAATGAATATTTCAATATATTGTTCATACTGTGTAATGTGTAGGTGGAAAATTATAAAAGTTTGATAAATTTGCCAATATGCAAATTAGCTTACTTTTTTGTGTTTTAAACAATGTTTTCTCTGTAGGTAGCTATAAGTTATGGTCTTTTGCCAGAACAGGCAGGTTAAGTCAAGCCTGACAATGGTGAACACATTTTAAAACCAGTTATTTCAGTAACCTTGCTGTTTAGCTGTAACCATTTGTGTGTATCTCTAAAGATGCATTCCACACACACGCACACACACGAACAAAGTTAAGAGTCTTTGTGTGTTTTTGAATAGCTAATATGTGTCTTCCATACTGTTATTGTTATAGTTTCAACACATTTGTCTCAGATCTAATCACTTGCCAAACAAGTACACCTCTGAAATATATATGGATATCTCTCTATTTCTCTGTCTGTCTGTCTCTCTCTCTCTCTCTCTCTCTTTCTTTCTCTATCTATCTACCTATCTATCTCTATCTATCTGTCAATGTACCTATCTATTTATCTATCTGTGTGTTTGTGTGTATTTGTTTAAACATTGACAGCTATATGATTGTATTGAATAGTTTAAAGTATAGCAATAAATACAATATAGTCCTGATATATCATTTGATTATGCCCAAACCTTGTTGGCCTAAATTATAGCATTAAAAAAAAATCAATAAACTGAAAATTAGTATCTGTGTTTTGGTTGATAGTTATTGAGATTATTGACAAAAGTGGAGGAGGTTGAAATTTCTGTCATAATTGTGGCTTTAATAATTGTAGGTTAGTGGAGAGGGCATTACTGGTCGTGAGCCTGTTAGGCAAATACTTTGCTATTCATATGCCATACTGTTTTGTATTATAACCTTACTAGGCTGGGACTCTACCCATCATCCTTCAGTCATTCTAATAAATACCAAATATATATATATATATATATATATATATATATATATATATATATATAAGTCAGTAAATAGTGGGGTTGTGTTAACCGCACATATATAAGGGAACTCCATTATCTATACTGGCTCTCTCTTTCTATCTCTCTCCCTCCTCCTCTCTCCTCATCTCTTCAAGCATTCACTCTGTTTAGTCAAGAGATAATTGCAATATTATTATTATTATTATTAGTAGTAGTAGTAGTAGTAGAAGTAGTAGTATGATAGCGAGCTGGCTGAATCATTAACACGCTGGACAAAATGCTTAACAGCATTTTGTCCTTGTTTGCGTTCTGAGCTAAACTTTTGCCAAGGTCAACTTTACCTTCTGTTCTTCTGGGGTTGATAAAATAAGCACCTGTCAAGCATTGGGGTTGATGTAATTGACTTACTCCCACCCCCAAAATTACTGGTATTGTGCCAAAATTTGAAACGAATATTAGTAGTAAATATCATTCCAGTTTTCAGCTCTATGTCCTTCTAAAACTTCAGGTTAGTTCAAATATGCTTGTGAAATATTTTAACTTCTAAAGACAAATTCACTGCAGTTACAGTGGAGATGTTCCTTCTTACAATAGAAATCACCATATACAAGTTAATTTTTTGACCAGATATCAATATTGGGACAGTTTCTTCCAGATTAACACTATTTGGAAGCCATTTTTGTCATGCACGTCACACCAGGCAAATGAGAACTGTAACCACAGATATTGTTACCCAGCAAATTCATTAGCATTTTTTTGAAATTTCAATGTCATTGTAAATAAACAACATTAGGCTTTTTATGTTGCTCTGAAGCAGCTCAAAATAATTAGCAGTTAATATTTTCTATTGATAAAAGTTATTTTGTGCAATGTCATGTATGTAACAGAGAAAATCATCTCTGTGTGTAGCAGGTGTATAGGTACAATAAACACTAGAAATGTACAGAAAATAGACTCCATCATAAGCCAGGGAGGATACTTAGAAGTAGTGGATAGCTTCCGTTATCTATCTTGACCAACTCAACAGTGGTGGTGGATGCTCTGAGAGCATAGCTGCTAGAATAAGAATAGGCTGAGTTCAGAGAAGTTCTACCTTTGTTGGTAACAAAGGGCCCCTCCCTCAGAATGAAAGACAGATTGTATGATGCCTGTGAAACATGGGCTATGACTGCAGAGGACATGTGAAGGCTTGAAAGAAACTAAGCCAGTATGCTTCACTGGATGTGCAATGTCAGTGTGCATGTACAACAGAGTTTAAGCATCTTCAGAGAAAAATTGGATATGAGATGCATCAGATGTGGTGTGCAGGAGAGAAGACTGCGCAGGTATGGTCATGTGATATATATGGATGTGGACAGATGTGTAGAGAAGTGCCGATTGCTAACTGTGGAGGGGATCTGCAGAGGCAGTAGACCCAAGGTGTTGAAGCATAATATTCAGATGTTGGGTCTCATGGAGGCAATGAGAAGTGATCAAAACCTTTGGTGATTTGCTGTGCTTGAGAAGACATGTCAAGCTAAGTGAAATCATAGTCATTGCAAGTGCCAGTGACACATAGAAGAGACTCACTGCACTCTTGCAGTGATTGGCATTTGGAAGGGCATCCAGCCGTAGAAACCATCCAAACCAGACTGGAGCCTGGTACAGCTCTCTAGCTTACCAGTTCCTGTCAAACCATCTAAGTCATGCTAGCATGGAAAATGGACACTAAAGGATCCTCTTCAAAATATTCAACATAAATTCCAGATAAAAATATTTTTGTGTAATACTTGCCTGAGTTGTCAAATTTTACTGTGAAAATTAAATCAATAAAATCTTTGTAAATGTTTAAGATTTACAGCTTAGAGCTTTCGTGATTTGCCTCTCTGACTGTCACATACATCATACAAGATTGGCCCTCAAGTAAGTTTGACAGGAAGAAAAAAATTATTTAAAAAAAAGAATCTCTTTTATTGATTTAATCTCTCTAGGTTGTAACAGATTTATCACTATTTCCTTCTTTTTCAGACTGACATCATCCATGTCTGAGGGGAAAGATATGTTTCCCCGATCAACAATCCAAGAAGCCAACCGGCACTTGCAGGCACTCTACCACAGAGTTGACGAACTGGAAAGCATCATAAATGAGCAACAGTTGAAGCAGTTGGCTGCCGATGAAGCCTTTAAAGAAAAAATAAATGAAATCAATCGCAACCATGAAGCTGAAGGGAAGGTGTTGGACATGAGATTAAGAGATTTAGAAAAAGATGTCAGTATAAATTTATTTTATTGTTATAATCATTGTAATCTTGACTACTAGAGCCATTAGCATCATCATAACAGCTGTTTTTTTTAATACTATAACAATAAGCAAAATCATAATAGTTGTTGTTTCTATCACATACAGCCATGTCTGCAAGGTTAAGAAGCTTGCTCTCCAACCATGTGGTCTTTGGTTCAGTCCTACTGTCCAGCACCTTGGGTGTCTTGTTCTATAGTTCTACTTTAGCTCCAGGCCAAGCAAAACTTTCTGAGTAGATTTGGTAGATAGAAACTGCAAAATGACTTCATATCATCATCGTCATTATCATTTAATATCTGTCTTCCATGATGATGTGAGTTGGATAGTTTGGCAGGAGCTGATGAGTCCAGAGGATTGCACCAAGCTCTACTGTCTGTTTTAGCATGGAATCTATAGCTGGATGTCCTTTCCAACCCCATATACATACACACACACACACACACATATATATATATATATAGAGAGAGAGAGAGAGAGATATCATCATTTAACATATGGTTCAACATGAACTGGCAAACCTGTGGACTGTGCTAAGCTTCACATGTTTGTGTGCACCTTTATCCTGACATCACATGATGGTTGTAAACTGCATCATCATCATCATAAAAGCAATGTTATTAATTTCCCATCTTCTCTGAAAAACACGTCTAGCCATGGGGAAATATTACCTTGTTTGAAAAGAGCTGAATATTAGCAACAGGAAGAGCATCTGACCATAGAAAAATCTGCCTCAACAAATTCCATTTGACCTATACAAGCATGGAAAAGTGGACATTAAATGATGATGGTGATAACCTTTAGTGTCATCGAGCGAGATCGTTGCCAGTGCTCCTGGACTGGCTCTTGTGCGGGTGGCACATAAAATACACCATTTTGAGCGTGGCCGTTGCCAGTACCGCCTGATTGGCCTTCGTGCGGGTGACACGTAAAAGCACCCACTACACTCTCTGAGTGGTTGGCGTTAGGAAGGGCATCCAGCTGTAGAAACTCTGCCAAATCAGATTGGAGGCTGATGTTGCCATCCGATTTCACCAGTCCTCAGTCAAATCATCCAACCCATGCTAGCATGGAAGGTGGACGTTAAACGATGATGATGATGATAATATCTGTTATTTCTATTTCTATACTTGCATAAAAAAGTGCTGATCACATAAAGTGGAGTGAAGTTGTTGGAGACGGAGACGCAGGAAAACATGGGATAAAGTATTGAAGGCTGATCTCAAAACTCTAAGCCTTACGAAAGACGACAGGGGACAGAGATATGTGGTGCATTGCTGTATTCAAAGAGACCTGCCCACTACAACAGAATTGGTATCCTAAAATCAAGGGGCCTCATAAAAAGCATTGGGATTAGTACTGGTGCCACACAAAAAGCACTGGTGCTGGTGTCACATAAAGAGCACTAGTGCTGGTGTCACTTAAAAAGCACTAATGATCATCATCATCATCATTTAATGTCTGCTTTCCATGCTAGCATGGGTTGGACAATTTGACTGAGGACTGGCGAACCAGATGGCTGCACCAGGCTCCAATCTGATCTGGCAGAGTTTCTACAGCTGGATGCCCTTCCTAATTCCAACCACTCCAAGAGTGTAGTGGGTGCTTTTATGTGCCAGCGGCACGAGGGCCAGTCAGGCGATACTGGCAACAGCCACGCTCAAATGGTGTTTTTTACGTGCCACCTGTACAGGAGCCAGTCCAGCGGCACTGGCAACGACCTGTGCTGGTGTCACTTAAAAAGCAGTGGTGATGGTACCACATAAAAAAAGCACTGGTGATGGCACCACTTAAAAAGCGCCCAGTACATTCTGTAAAGTGGTTGGTGTTAGGAAGGGCATCCGGCTGTAGAAACCAAGCAAAAACAGACTATGGCTCCTGTCAAGCCATCCAACCCATGCCAGCATAGAAAACAGAAGCTAGCATCATCATTAGCATCATCATTAGTAGCTGTTGCCTCAGCTACCATACTCATTAGCATTGTTATTGTAACTGTTATTTCTATTGTCATAGCATTAGAATAATCGTCATGATTGTTATCTCTTACTATTGTATGTAGCCTTTAGCATCTTTAAAAGAGCTTTTACCTCTATTACCATAGCTATCAGCATTATCATCATCATTATTCTATTATCATCATGATCACCATACTTACAATCATCCATTATCATCATCATCATCATTGCCATTACCTATCACTGTCATTTTTTTTTTTTATTACTGTCATTATTTTCGCTATCACCACCATTGTATTTCCCTGTCTCGGTTATCATAATCACCACCACCATCGCTGTCATCATTACTACCTTTACTGCTACAATCACTCCTACCGCCACTAGTACTTCACCATGAAGATCATCGTATAAACTATTGAGAGAGCCTCTACATGATAACTCTAAATGCTAGATATAGCAGCCAGATGCCTTTCAAGTTGCTTCTACTGCTTGAATTAAGAAAAGGGTACTTTAGATAATGAAGTCCTGCACATACCTACGAAGTAAAGGTGTTCTAAAATGCCTCTGATCATAAGTCTACTTGATCAGGGCTGACCTACATCTAAATAATAACAGTATTATCATATATTTTGTGTAAAATTATTTACGCACGCACACACATACACACATATATATATATAATAATAATAATAATAATAATAATAATAATAATAATAATGAAATTATTGTGTATAGTGCTTGGGTGCACTACAATTCATCAAAGGTGCATGTACAGTACATTGAATTATGTACAAAAGTCAGGAAAAGTGAACAGTGTACGAGCCATGATATACATGTGTGTGTGCATGTGTATAGAGTGGGGATATCAGGTGTAGTGTTGGCGAATTTCAGGAAGCATGGAGGTTTTAAACGGTGCGATGTCTTGGCAGCTAACAACTGATGCAGGTAGTTTGTTCCAAACTTCAGCAACTTTGAGTGTGAAAAAAATGTTTCCTAAACTAATGGGGGCTGTGCTGTTTTCTGACTTTGAAGGCATGCCCACATGTGTTAGACACATGGAGTTCAAAAATGTGCTCACGGTGATTGTTGGTACAATGGTTAATAATTTTGTGGGTGTTTACTAAGTCAGTTGCCAGACATTGGAGCTTCAGTGTATCCATGCCCAGGGAAGCAAGGCGTTCAGAGTATGGTAGATGCCCGATGGAGGGTATTCACTTGGTTGCACGTCTCTGAACAGTTTCTAGGAGGTCAGTATCCTGAGCAAGATAGGGGTTCCAAGCTGGTGATGCAAATTCCAAGTGTGGCCACACCACAGCCATATACAGCCTTAAATGATAGCTGGAGAGCAGCTGACAAAGGCCTTGCTGAGTGATGCCAAGACACCCTCAGCCTTCTTGACAATTTTAGAGATGTGCTTTGTCCAGTGCAAATCGCTGCTGACAGTAATGCCCAGGTCGTGTTCACAAGAAGACTTCTTAATATTAGTTTTGTGGAGAGAGTATATATATATATATATATATATATATATATATATATAT
>NC_068989.1:18626190-18629654 GCF_001194135.2 Octopus bimaculoides
ACACACGTGTGTTTGTGTAACCTTTATACAGGTGTGTGGTTCACCTTCACCTTGAACTAACCCTTGGCGTGTCAAGACAGGTTTAGAATGTCTAGTGCTATCATTGTTTAATATTTCACTTGTGTGTTGACATTCGATGGACAGCTGAGTGTGATTTCTCCACCTGTTCAACTTTGTGTTTGACAATTCAACACCTGTTGAAAGCATGAAAAACAAGTCCTGATCTCTTTCTCTCTCTCTCACCCTCTCTCCACACGCACACTTACAAACATCTCAATGTACCATCTATGCTGGGTAAATAAGTAACTCTCTCACCTGAGCTACATCTCAGGACTGCTATGCCTCATCTTTAACACCCTCTCTTATTTTCTATCATTCTCATCACCCTTTCATCTGCTATCAACACCTTCCTTTCTTCCTTCCCCAGCTTTGTCCCCCAATCACTATAGCTTCCACTAAGTCCCTTTGACCTCCATCTCTGTCCCTGTAGAGGAACACATAGGACTGGGAGAAGTGGGGTGCACATTGAAGGATTGACTTCGGACCTTGAATATCTTCACTCTGGGCATGTATATATTGTTAAGTATGTCATAGAATTGCTTTTATTATATAATTCAAATTTTATTCTGCTTATGTTGCACCTTTGCAAACCAGTGTGTAGTTTATACATTTTCTGTATATACTTCAGACTAGCTGATTTGATTTCATTTTGGAAATGACACGAGTGTGTGACATTGAGAAGCAACAACAATTGTGGAGGCGCGTGGCTTAGTGGTTAGGGTGTCAGCATCATGATCGTAAGATTGTGGTTTCGATTCCTGGACCGGGTGACACGTTGTGTTCTTGAGTAAAACACTTTATTTCACATTGCTCCAGTCCACTCACCTAGCAAAAATGAGTAACGCTGCGATGGACTGGCGTCCTGTCCAGCTGGGGAACACATACGCCATAGAAACCGGGAAACTGGGCCCATGAGTCTGGCTAGGCTTTAAAAGGGCGCATTTATTTTTTTTATACTTAATCAATTGACAAATAAGAATAAAGAAATGAAATAGAACCAGACAGTGTATCTATCATTAGCATAATGACTTTGCTGTGATGCAACAGAATATGTTTCAACAAATGAGTTTGTATCAATTCCTGCAAAACCAAACACACAAATGAAATATGTATACATATCTTTTTTTATCTCTTACTTGATTGAGTCATCAAACTGTGGTCATGCTGGGGCACTGCCTTAAACAGTTTAGTTAAATGAATCGACCCTAGTACTTATTTTTTTAACGTATGATAAGTTATTGTCAGTCTGTTTTACTGAACCACTAGGTTATGGAAATGTAAACAAATTGTGGGGAACAAACGCACACACACACATTCATTCATTCATATATACACAAACATACAACAGGCTTTCTCACAGTTTTCAACTACCAAATTCACAGAAAACATTTGTTGACATGGGGCTATAATAGAAGACACTTGCCCAAGGTGCCTAGCTTAAAATTATTATTATAAGTAATCCAGATTCAGATGAATAGATAAGTGTGTTGTGTGTGTTGGCACTCCGTCGCTTACGACACCGAGGGTTCCAGTTGATGCAATCAACGGAACAACCTGCTCGTGAAATTAACGTGCAAGTGGCTGAGCACTCCACAGACACGTGTACCCTTAACGTAGTTCTCAGGGATATTCAGCATGACACAGTGTGACAAGGCTGGCCATTTGAAATACAGGCACAGCAGAAACAGGAAGAAAGAGTGAGAGAAAGTTGTGGTGAAAGAGTACAGCAGAGTTTGCCACCATCCCCTGCCGGAGCCTCGTGGAGCTTTAGGTGTTTTCGCTCAATAAACACTCACAACGCCTGGTCTGAGAATCGAAACCACGATCCTATGACCGCAAGTCCGCTGCCCTAACCACTGGGCCATTGTGCCTCCACTGAATGGATAAGTAGACATGTGATATATGTGTATGAGAACATGTGGTTTTGAAAATCTCCCTGAAATCACAAATCAATATGAGCAGAAAGAATAGTTATCAACTAAATGTATTATATGGCTATTTTTTATCTTTTGTTTATTATTATTTTTTTCTATATCCTCGAAAGCTACTGGGAATATATGCAGCTGTAGTTTCTACATAAATAGTTTTGGTATATATTACTGCAGTAGATGAACCACTAGCAACCTCCCCACTCTTCCTGGCCACCACTTGCTACAATGAACTAGATTAAATTTGCTGTGCTAGCACGTTTCTTGAAAGTAAATATTTTTCTTTTGATCTCAGTTTTGTTATTATTTAACCCTAGGTCACCTCTTCATAGAGTAGACCCATGTTCAAAAGCTTTCCAGATATGATCAACCTGTCATTTCTTCTTTTCGATTACTACATTATACTTCATGTCCCTTTTTCTTTCAGACATTACACTGGTATGAGGGGAGATTTAATTGCTATTTCTAGCAGGTCAAGCAGCCATGTAGAGGTTTTTGTTTAGTGCTAATCCAACATTTGATCAAAGTCATTCCAGCTATGACTAACACATGTTTTTACAATTAGGACTCATTTGATAAATAGGTCTTCTGGATCAAAACTGACTTGGAGTTAAATAATAACACAAGAAATAGTTGCCACTGGTACTACCACATCCACTAGCTTCTCCAATATATGGCTATTTGTAACAAGATATAGGTCGGTAATTCTCAGCCTTATTCCTAGATTTCTTCATTTAGTTTGAGAGAAAGGATAAAGGGTGATAGTTCAACTTCTAATATTTTCAACAAGGACTAAATTATTTATTTTGTTATTTTTTTTCTGCAAACTGAAGTGGCTTTCATTCAGTCAGTTTCTTAAGTGTCTGGATGCTATTTGTGTAAGATAGATGACTTTCATCATCATCATCATCATCATCGTCGTTTAACGTCTGCTTTCCATGCTAGCATGGGTTGGACGATTTGACTGAGGACTGGTGGACCAGATGGCTGCACCAGGCTCCAATCTGATTTGGCAGAGTTTCTACAGCTGGATGCCCTTCCTAACGCCAACCATTCAGAGAGTGTAGTGGGTGCTTTTACGTGCCACCGGCACAGAGGCCAGTCAGGCGGTACTGGCAACGGCTACGCTCGAAATGGTGTATTTTACATGTCACCTGCACAGGAGCCAGTCCATCGGCACTGGCAACGATCTCACATGAATGTCTTACTGGCAACGGCCACGCTCGAAATGGTGTATTTTACGTGTCACCTGCACAGGAGCCAGTCCATCGGCACTGGCAACGATCTCGCTCGAATGTCTTACTGGCAACGGCCACGCTCGAAATGGTGTATTTTACATGTCACCTGCACAGGAGCCAGTCCATCGGCACTGGCAACGATCTCACATGAATGTCTTACTGGCAACGGCCACGCTCGAAATGGTGTATTTTACGTGTCACCTGCACAGGAGCCAGTCCATCGGCACTGGCAACAATT
>NC_068989.1:18629685-18632124 GCF_001194135.2 Octopus bimaculoides
TGAATGTCTTACTGGCAACGGCCACGCTCGAAATGGTGTATTTTACGTGTCACCTGCACAGGAGCCAGTCCATCGGCACTGGCAACAATTTCGCTCGAATGTCTTTTCACGTTGGTAACAGTCACGCTGGTGATATTTACATGCCACCAGCACGGAAGCCAGACAGATGCTCTGGCAACGATCACGCTCGGACGGTGCACGCTATTATAAACACACACATATAGAGGACTCATTGATTTTAACTTTGTGTCTAACATCACATACAGCATTTACAGCAAGTGGGACTGTCAGAAAAGTTTCAGTTTACTTGCTTTTTTTGTTTTGTTTTTTGAGTTATTTTTTCTTTTAGGGAATTAGGAATGTTACTGAAAACATAATTGAATATTAAGATGAGCATTAAAGTTGGATATTTTTTGTAATATCAGTTACTGACTTAAAGCCATGTCATCATCACTTAATGTCTGTTTTCCATACTGGCATGGTTTCTATGACGGGATGCCCTTCCTAACACCAACCACTTTACAAAGTGTACTGGGTGTCTTATACATTATATATGCATTTTGCATGGCACCTGCACAGGTGCTTTATATATGGTACTGGTATGGGTGTTTTTTTATGTAAAGCTGGTACCTTGTGGTAGACAAAAACTGAAAGACACCTGTTGTGTGGGTGTGTGTATTGTGTGTGTGTGTGTGTGTGTACCTCCTAATCTTGACATCGCATGATAATTGTAAATGAATGTCACTGTCGTACAAGCAGTGTCATTTATTTACATCATTCCATGGAAACATGTTGAGCCAGGGCAAAGTATTACCTTGCTTGGAAACTAGTGATGGTCAGCAACTAGAATGGCATCTAGCTATAGAAACCCTACCTCAATGAACTCCATCTGACCCATGAAGCATGGTAAAGTGAACGTTAAAACAATGATGATGATAACCATAAAAATGGTGTTAATATATACTTTATCTGATAGATTAGCTGTGCAAAGTACAGGGTTCCATAGCTCTTGCAATATACAGGGTGTCCACAAAGTCTGGGTACATGGGATTAACACATACTTTTAAAACAAAACAATTTTATTTAATTATGATGTTAATAAATAATATTTTCAAAATGATTTCCATCATTTTCAATGCATAGCTTGATGCGCCTTGCAAAATTCAGGTGAACTCGATTAAATAAGTCTACATTGCCATCAATTTCAGCACACTGACTGGTAATGCGTTCTCTCATGTGGCTTAAATCTGTAATCTTTATTGAGTAAACTTTCTCTTTCAACATACCCCAGAAAAAGAAGTCAAGGGGAGAAAGGTCTGGTGAACAAGGGGACCATTCTACATGACCCTTTCTTCCAATCCAGTGAGGAAAAGTGTCATTAAGCCAATCTCTAACAGTTGTGACAAAATGGGCAGGGGCCCCATCCTGCTGAAAACAATTTGGAAACCAATTTGGAAGTAAAAAAGGAAAATTATTATTTTTTATATATTTAATTGTTTATGTTATGATTTGATTTGCTCCATGTACCCAGACTTTGTGGACACCCTGTAGTTTAACCGTGAAAACTCCTTGTTTTAACTCGATCTCACTTGATGTGTTTAACTTGATCTCAGTTCCTCGTGTTTATTTCGCACAGGTTGAAACTCTGACAGAAACAATCCATCAAAAGGATTTCCTCTTGGAAAAGTTAACCTACCAGTGCCAACATCTTGAAACCATTCTTGGTTACCAAAGTTCTCTACGGGATCTCCTTGAGACAATGGAATCTTCCAGCATAAGTGTCGATAGTGCAAGAATTACACGTCCTCTTTCAGAGAATTCTACCTCTCTGAAGAACGGAGACATTGAAAATTCTTCACCATTCCCTTCATCGTCATCTTCTTCCTCGCACAAGGCGGTTCTAGAATATTCTGTGACTGAATTCAGTGACAACGAGTCACCCGTGAATGAGCGTAAAAAAAAGAATTTTACTACCAAAGACAAGGAATATTATCTATAAAAAATATTATTTATAAAAGCATTATTTATGAAAAAGAAAGAAAAATACAAGCTAGGGTTATTTAGCTATTATCTACTTGAATACACTTTTACTTGTGTGCTTGTGTGTTCATGTGTCTTTATGTACAGAAATGTGAAACACTTCAAGGAACTTGGGTATTCACTGAAGATCTCATCTGTGCTACAACGATGTGGATCTTTTGAGTAGAAGAAAGGATCCTTGAATAGAAGTCTGTTAGAATATCAATCTGTTTTTATCCTTGTCCTTCTCTCTCTCTCTCTCTTTCTATCTCTCTCTCTCTCTATATATATATATATAAAGAATAAAACGTTTAGAATGGTACAACAATGCACTATAAAACAGACCTCACGCACTTCTCATGAGTATTTCCGGAAGAAGCTTCGTGAGACCACTACTGAGACGCTTCCGAAAAAAAGAAA
>NC_068989.1:18632585-18634036 GCF_001194135.2 Octopus bimaculoides
AATGTCTGGTAGAAAAAAAAATGCAAAAACAAAATAGAACATATTTTACCCTTCAAGGTTTCAACACTTAAATTGAAGCCTTGTTTGGAATCAACATGTTATTGCCAAGAATGCGGCGTAAGTGAATCTAAAAGACTGAAGTTTCAGTAATATAACATTGCTAATAATGGTTCATGTAGATAATGGTGGTGGTAATAATAATAATAATAATAATAATAATAATAATAATAATAATAATAATAATGGCTTTAAATTTTGGCACAAGATCAGCAATTTTAGGGGAAAGAGTTAGTCAGGTACGCTGACTCCAGTGCTTCTTGGCAGGTACTTTGTTTTTTCAACCCCAGAGAGCTGAAAGGCAAAGTTGAACTTGGCAGGATTTGAGCTCGGAACCTAAAGAACAAGGACAAAAAGCACAAGATATTTTGTCCTGTTATCTAATAGTTTTGCCTATCCATCACTTAATCATCATTTTAACATCCACTCTTCCATTTTTGTACAGATCAAACAAAGTTTAGCGAGGCAGATTTTCTACAATTTGATGCTCTTCCTGTCACCACCCCTCACTTGTTTCCAATAATGAAGAAGAAAAAGAAAAAATGGAGAAATTCCCCAAATATAGAGATATTCTAGAAATGGAGATTGAAAAGAATAACAATTCCCATAATAGGAGGTGTCTTTGGAATGATTTTTAAAAATTAGATACAAACATGCACATAAAAGCACCCACTACACTCTCGGAGTGGTTGGCATTAGGAAGGGCATCCAGCTGTAGAAACTCTGCCAGATCAGAGTGGAGCCTGGTGCAGCCATCTGGTTCACCAGTTCTCAGCCAAATCGTCCAACCCATGCTAGCATGGAAAACGGACGTTAAACGATGATGATGATGATGATGATGATACAGGAAAAGAACAGTATTAAACATTACGCATATTGAATACACTAGAAATCACAAAACATACAGAAAAATAGTACAACTAACTACTGTGTGTGTATATATATGTGTGTGTGTTGTTGTGGCTGAGGAGATTCATTCTCTTTTAGTGCCTTGTTTAAAACACTTACGGGTAAAGTTTGCACTCATTTACTTATTTATTTTTCCTAAAATTTTCGTTGCGTTTTGCAACCTTTTCAGTAGTCAGTAAAACTATTGAAAAGGTTGCAAGACGCAACGAAAATTTTAGAAAAAATAAATAAGTAAATGAGTGCAAACTTTACCCGTAAGTGTGTTAAATAATAAGGCACTAAAAGAGAATGACTCTCTCCAGACACAACAAAATATGCTTCAACACACGAACTCACATAAAGAATCTTGCAAACCAAATCCAAAAACAAAGTATATATATATATATATGTATGTATATAAAATAGTACCACTCACTACTACTGTACATGTATATTACATAGAATTCTTTCAATACAAGAGCATTACATGGCACATTGTATATATA
>NC_068989.1:18634256-18644170 GCF_001194135.2 Octopus bimaculoides
TATATATATATATATATATATATATGAGGCAAATTGGCAAAGTCATGAGTGTGAGACAGAATTCTCCATAGTATTTGTTCCAGTTCCATATTTCCTGAGTTCAAATCCTGCCCAGTTGAACTTTAAATAAAAAATAATAATGACATAAAATATAGTACCACTCAAATACTGTGGTCATTGGTATCGACAAACCCATTCCCTTCAAAGCTGATGGCTTTGTACCTAAATCAGATACTACTACTACTACTACTATTGTTATTAGTTTATATCAGATCTTTATTTGTATAATTTTATGTGAATATTCTTGTATTGTTATTAGACACATGAATCTCAATTCTTTTATTATTTTCTATGTGACATGACTTGTATACACAACAGTGTATAGCATATACACATACACAGATTTCTGTGACAGTTGTACACTAGTCAGCGGTTCTACATGTTGAACCTGAATTAGCTGACTGGACAAAGCATCAAATGAACACCAGAAGGTCAAGAGTTTCACTCCTACCTTGTTGTTATATGACAAGAGAAATAGTGTGATTTAGTGTTAAAACATCTTTACCTTGTTGACAGAATTTGTGTGTGTGTGTGTGTTTAGTGGTATGTCTGGAGCAAAGCAATTTTGATTTGGATATATATATTTTGTTTACATTTTCTCTGTTTTTTATGTCTATCAATCTAGCTACTATATTTGTTTATATCTGTAGATTCTACAGTAACAGCTGTTTTGCTGTAAAGATGGGTGTTATTAACTTACAGGGTTGATCTGTCAGTTAAATCCTTGATGTGAACATTTTTTTCGTTAATCAGAAAGGAATAGCTGACAGCAATGTCATTTCAACTGAATACTTGAGTACTAAATACTTTGGGTCAGGTATAGCTCACCTCCAGCATTTCAGCTAATTCAGTCATCTGAGCCCCAAGATAAAAGCTGATCAGATAGTGCTACTAACAGTCAATTCTTGAAGCTTTAAAGGCTCACGTACCAAGTGGTTTTGCTTCAGCTGAATGCTCATTCTAGAATCTCACTTACAAAGCATGATTAATTTTTCATATCCCTCAGAGCTATTGCCCATGACTAACAGGGAAATCTAAGTATTGTCCATGGCTGAAAGTGTAATATGAATACCATATTATTTATAATAGTTCTTCCACTGCAAAGAATTCTCTTTCAAGCCGACACTGGCTTCTGTGAAGTTGACTCAGTAAATATTTTCATAATTTCATGATTATATTCGCATGTATGAAAGATTCAGCTAATGTTTCAATATATTTTCACTACCTCTGACATTATGCATTTGATTTGTCTACAAAATACTTTTCTCCAGCTATTCATACCCCTTAACAAACCCAGAACAGCAGGAGAGAAATGAAAAATTACTTATACAGGGTTATTCAAAAAGAATAACTGATTTCATTGAGCAATATTTTAATATTTGATTGTGAGTAAATACTTGTGACTTAGCTGGAGTTTTCTATTGCTTTTCCTTATTAAAATATTGCATAATGAAATCAGTTCATTCTTTTTGAATAACCTTGTATAATGAGGACATAGTAAGAGGTATACAAAATCAATGTAAGCAATGTTTTCTTTTTTTAAGCAAACCTTGTCTGTTTGTTAGCATAATGCATACAACTCTATATATCTAATAGTTAGTCTATGTCTGACGTAGTTTCTTACATGTTTTCCTTTTTCATCAAAGTGGACAAAAATGAAGCGGTTGGAGTAGTTCAGTTAGTGGTAATACTAATACCATTTATTGCCGAATATTTCATTACCAGCCGACATATCTATTATCACCTTCCTCTCTTTCATTTATTTCCCTTGTCCCATCTCGATTGCAGTCACAGCTGGTTGAGTGGATATGAGTGTCTTCTGCTGGCTAAAGCATCAAGAAGTTACATATTATCAACAGTGATATATAGTGTCCATGGTCAAGACACTTTAATGCCTAATGAGTTGCTCCAAGTCACAAACAGCAGCACTGTGTAATATTGAGTAGAGGTCATCTTGCTCCTTCAAAATATGCTTACTCTTTCATATGAATCTTCTCATATTCCTCCTCCTAAGTGCCATGGTCTCTAATAGAAGAACTCTCTGTCTCTATCTATCTATCTGCTCAGTTCTAAGAATATTAGTCCTGACTGATATAGATAGCCATGGATTAAGACCAAGCTGCTGAATATGCCCCAAGACAAAACATACCAATGAAAGATAAATGCAGCGTCTCAAGTTAAGCTGATGTTCATGATTTTAGTATGTGTTTGATGAACGTAAAATTCTTTGCATTTATTTTTTTATTCCCCAGTCTCAACTTGAACCCCCTACATTTTTCCACCATATATCTACGACTATTCTTTCTAAGAGACAGTCACCATTGTTCCATGAGATGCATCTACAACTTCTTGGCTCTCAATGGTGATATGGGCACGTATGTCCCTGCATGACCTTAATTGAAGTTGGTGGATTTATTTAATGTATAAAACAATTGTAAACATCTACATTTACCCCCACCCCTACCCACAAACACACAATTATCACCACTACCTGATTAACAGGCCTTTTCAAACATTCCATTTATGTCTTTAAAACAAAATGGTAGACATTCTGTCCAGCCCATGATAGTGGTGAGCAAGGTTTATGAGGATTGCTATTAATTTGACAAAAGTGTTTTAAAAAGATTGTGAATTTCATTTATTTATATTTATACTTATATCTTTATTTTCTCTCCGGTTTTGAATTCTTATTTATTGTTGTTAAAATTTTTAATACTTTGTTTATAAAATTATTTTTTGCTTTTTTAATAATTAATTTCCTAAAACAACAAAAATACCTGTTTTCACATAACATAATGAATATGAAGCAGTAAATATATATAAACGTCTATTCTTTGATGTTTTTTCATTTTCACGTGTGAGACGTCCTTACAACACTAGCCAATCAATTTTCACCAACTTTATTAAATCTTACATTACATCTGATGAGATGAGCTTTAATTTGGAAAAGGTATATTTTTTGCAAAGTTCCTCCAATACAATAAAGTTCTATAGCTTGATACTTGTCATTCAAAATGGGGGCATATTTGGTCTTCTAAAAGCATGTCCCATGAAAATTAATTTTTTTGAGCACAACATGCTATCAACTGAGAAAATCTGTGCTCTTGCAATCAGCCACTCATTGTTTTAGTATTGGTGAAAATTAAACCCAAATGCAAATTATGAAAGAGAGGAATGCCCATCATTTATTTCTTCTGTTAGTGTTTCTGTTATTGTACATGTCTAAATACACACAGACTTACACATAAACATGCACACACAGACTTACACTCAAACATGCACGCACACATTTTCATTGTGTATGGTTGAAATATGAAAACTTTTATTTTCTATGTGAATCACTTTGCTGTAAAATTGTGGACAAGAAGTTTCCAATTCTCAGAATTTATCATTAATATACACCATTTATAATATTGTTTAGAACTGACAGTAATAATTCTGCTGTGACTGTAACATTTGAATCTCAAGAAATTTTTCAGAAAACTAATCAATTTTTCCATGCTAAAACTAACCCAAAATAAATAGGAAGTATACACACATCATCTGTGTGTTATACATACATACATATGTGTGTGTGTATGGATTAAAGCTACCATTGGTTTCATATTATCAAGCTTCTCACATAGAACATCAGTGTTCATTTTGTTTTTATCCAAAATGGAGATGAACACTAATGTTCCATGTGATAGGCTTCATATTTGTTGAAGGACTCCCCTTAGTATGAAACTAATGGTAGCCTTAACCCATGCATAAATAATTTTTATCCATCAATGTGGTGTTGAGCACTCATTGTCATTGTTTGATATGAGCGTATCAATGCTTCCACTATTCTCAAACATTGGATAAGCACTATATGTATTACACACATACATACATACATATTTTTAATATTTGAGATATATTTATCAGGTGGTGCTATTTGGGTAGATACAGTTTGAGTTGCTATCAGCCAAGTGTGTTTAGATACATGTGTGATGTACATAAGCATGTATACTTCATTGTAGACACTAGTTCAAAGTATACAGAGTGCTGATGCGTATTTAAATTTTATGTAAATACAGTGTGTGTCAGTAGAACATGTATTTCTATACCCTGGAGTTCCTTATTACAATTTTCATTCATATGGATTTTACAACTGATAGAAAAATCCAACTTCATTCTAGAATTGTCTATAGTTATATTCTTTATGTTTGTATTTTGAACTATTATATTATTATTAAAATTATTATTGTCCATAGTTTTGTAAAGCTGATGTAATGTTTAGAAAGAAGAACATCATTTTCTGAAATCAAGTTTAGTGGCTCAGATTTTTAAGTTCAAACCTCACCTAAGACAACTTTTGTCTTATCCTTTTGAAGACGGTGAGAAAATCATTAGTAGTATATTTGGGTCATTTTGATTGAGTATAAACTTTTATTGTTTACAAATAATAATTTGTATCTTAGAAATTGAACAAATGATTTTTTTTTTAATTAATTCCAACAGAGTATTTGGATCTACCAAATTGCTCTAGAAAGAGTCATAAGTTTAAATCACAACTAAAAAGACAATTGAAATGCACAAAGAGGAGTACTAATGCACAGCCATATAAATCATGTCAACTTGAGGGAAAATAAGTATTAGTATCGGTAATAATGATGTATCTGGGCCAGCTCTTAGCTGGTTATACTTACATTATATACCTTGCTTCAGTTTTATAAGAATATTTCTCTTGACTATCCTTAAATGAAATATCTTAGACTATTTTTTTAAAGATCATAGCTGTTCTTCAAATATTATATAAAGGTACCTTACACTGTCTCATCTTAGTCTTTTTACCGACCATGTGGTTTCATAAGACTGGTGGTGCTAAACTTCAGTTTCTGTAGCGTCAAACTAATAACAGTGTCACTTTAGAGACACCAGATACCGTTACAGATTTTACTGTTGAGTAGTCGATATTACAATGTGCACCGTCATTAAACACATGCACCAAAAATGCATCAGCTTATCCAAAGATTATTGAAACTTTCAGAATTAGCCAACCTATTATAAAGGATTTTTTTTTTAAATGTTACCATTCATGCATGTCTTGAATTTTTCTGAGAATTACTTTATACAACAAGGGCTCATTTTCCTACATATTTGTAATTTATAATCCAATCTGTGTAATGAATCTATTGTTTGTAATAGAATCTATTTTTTCTATATTTTTTCAATTAGATTTCATCTTTTAATTATACTCAGGATTTCCTTACTTAAAACTAGTTTGCCTTATTACTTTACCTTCGACTTGGTTGTAGGTGAAGTAACTTGTTTTTATATCTCAGCCCTAGACTCTTCATTTTTTTTCCCTTGTTCATCATTGACCATGTCTTCTATTGTTTCTAATGATAAATATAATTTGCTCATTATCCAATATTAATCTTTTCTGATCTCAGATCAAATCCTACCCTATTCCATATTTCTTGATAATTTGTTCATTCATAATTCTTGTGAAGCCATCTCAACATTATTGATTTACTGTAGTTATGTATTCTTTGAGAATGTGGGACAAATAAGTACTTTTTGTGAAAGCTTTTGCTAGGAGCTCAGTGAGCCAAGTTTACAATCTGGTTTCAATTCTCACTTGGAATCATTTTATAAGCATCTGTATTCTTGAGAAAGTTAGAAACATCACATTTTCCATTTTCTTCTTCTTTTAAAGTCTAAAGATCTAATCAGCCATTGCTAATCATGACAAGTCAAACAATCATACCTGTGTGTGTGTGTGTGTGTGTGTGTGAAGAGAGAGATTACAATAAAGTGATGTACGATAGCTGTGGAATTATGGGTAATTGACTGTTTTGACGCATTGAATTTCCTCAAGTACAGAAATTTGTTTGTAAGCTGACTCACTAAATTACTCTTCATCAAATTGTGAGAAATAACCCCTTTTAATATACATGTTTTGAGAAAAATTGTAAGATGTTATCAAAGATGGCTTCATACTAAAATAATCATTAGTGATTTCTGATCAGGCTGAAGGTTATGACTTCTATGGTTCTAAGATTGAATGTGAATGAACTCTGAAAGATAAATTACAGCCCACATGGTCAAAAATTCAGATATTTTGTCGTCGTCTATAAGATGGATCCTTTTTTGTCAAAATTCATTGGCTTGCTAAAAATAGGGACCAGGTCTCATTAATGATATGGATTAGCAGTAGAAATCTCAATGAGTATAGATAATGGAGGCAAAACTAAGAAAAACAAATCATGGATTCTTGCAGATGGATGAAGGCTAAAATGTATATTTCTTGCTTTTGGAATCTAATATATTTTTTTAATTAGTAAGAGAGTCCAGAACCATGATATATGTAGGCCCTCACAATTTGTAGAGATAAATATAGTTGATACCCAGCCTGAACATTTTCAAAAGAAATGTAGGCAGGAAGAGAAATACAGATCTTACAATAGAATGATCATGTGGTGGTGTTAAACTGGGTGATGTACTAGACCTGCCACTCATGAAAAAATAACTTGGTTTCCTTCTCACATCTAACCCTATAAAACCTAAATTATCAATACTTTATTTATTTAAAGCTAAACAGTAAATTTCATGTAAAACAACAAAAAAAAAATTAATTTTCTTACATGTATATATATTTTTTACTGTGGAGGCGCAATGGCCCAGTGGTTAGGGCAGCGGACTCGTGGTCATAGGATCGCGATTTCGATTCCCAGACCAGGCGTTGTGAGTGTTTATTGAGCGAAAACACCTAAAGCTCCACAAGGCTCCGGTAGGGGATGGTGGCAAACCCTGCTGTACTCTTTCACCACAACTTTCTCTCGCTCTTACTTCCTGTTTCTTTTGTGCCTGTAATTCAAAGGGTCAGCCTTGTCACACTGTGTTACGCTAGATATCCCCAAGAACTACATTAAGGGTACATGTGTCTGTGGAGTGCTCAGCCACTTGCACGTTAATTTCACGAGCAGGCTGTTCTGTTGATTGGATCAACGGAACCCTCGACGTTGTAAGCGACGGAGTGCCAACAACAAAACAGAGCTCAAGAGATGTGAGTCATATTTTCCAACTTTCCAGTTGTGTATTTAGCATTTTAGATCATGCTTTCATCTGTTGTGAATTTCCAGTTAATATAAAACTAACTTAGGTAATATTTCAGTTGTTAAAGAACTGAAAAGTGTACAGAAATAGAGAATGCATTTTACTAGTACTGATCTCAGCTGATAAACTAATAAACATTTCCTTCCTTCAACTTAATATTCCCGCTAGACCAGATCTGTGATGCATAGTGAAACCTAAATGTGTGTCAGGGTGCCCAACACATCTTCAACATTGCAAAATATAAATTCCAGCACTATAAATTAACAAAGACTCATTAATTATAAAGTTTTATTGTTGCCAGTGTTGATGAATTAGAAACCTTTCTTGAAATTTCTTTATATTTAATTGAACTGAGCCATACAAGTTGTCATCGTCAAGTACACAATAATGTGTCAGGATTTCCAATAACGCTAATCTAAAATAATTCCTGCATTTCTGTACATTTATAACCCAATGCCGACATTAGAAAAAAATAAAGATACAAAGTGTTATATATATAAAAAAAAAAGGAAAGAAATTTCTAAAACAAATTTGTTTTATATTTGTAATTATTTTTTGCTTGTTTTTAATTATAACAAATATTTCGATATTTTCTCCACTAAGCAAAAAAAAAAAAATCGTTATACCAATATTTAATGTGTAGGGAAGGGTCTAAAAATAACCCTCTCAGAAATTTCAAAGCAATATAAAATTTCACCAGAAACATGTGATGAAGTGAGCTCTGACATTAAAGGTTTATATTACCTTGTATTTCTAAGTTTGAATCTTTAACATGCAGATCAACTTTGGTTTCGTAAGTTATCCAGGAATGCATAAGTAGCAGTAACATATTAGTTTTGAAACCAAGGCACTTGGCTTCACACCACCATCTCCTGCCTTATGCTGCTGAAGTCCTTCCTTCATCAGCATGATTAAAGTAAGGTTAGGGTTCTTGTTACTGCTGCTGTTTCATGTCATGCAAGGTATAATTAGCTTTGCAAGGGTCTGATGATTGGCACTACCTTAGGGAAGTTTACTATTTACAGATTTGTTGTGATGTATATGCCTTTCTCAAAGATATAAGAGATGTAGGAAGGAGAAAATAGATTCCAACTGGAAATCCAAATTGGTTCACAAACATACAATTTGCCAGCAGTTTAACTATAACACTGGTGAGGGTACTAATACTATGGTACTTACCTTTATGCCTAATTAAAATAATACAAATTCTTTTCTATATTTATTTACAGATGAGTTTTTTTAAATTTTATTTTTAACATTTGTTAAAATTGAACTACAGAAACAATACTGTCTGTAGAAGACAATTTTAGTATATGGTTTTTTTTTCTTTTTGATTAAAACTTAGTCTTGTATATTATTTGTTTGTGTTTTATTTCATGTGATCAGATTTAACAAGGGGGTGATATAAACCCCTGACCTAAGAACTAACTTGTAATGTTAATGATGCCAATGAAGGAACCTGTACACTAGGAGTGGGAAACCCATCTACTGTGAGCAAATTTTCAACCACATTCAATTTAGAAATCAATCATTAATGAATAAATTAATATAAACTAGCAATGTTAAATCTCTGAACGAGGTATTAACAGTAACTGTACGACAAAGTGAAGTATATTTGCCACACAGATGTGTGTCGATAGCCAGCTGGAGGAGATGTTCTCCTGGGGCTAAAAGCAACAGTAACATCCACCCTTAGGGGTCAGCCACATTTAAGTGGCAAATATACTTCACTTAATATAAACTAGTTTTCTAATTAATGACATCACAAGAATACCTTGGGATTTGTAAAAATAAAATATTGTTCCTCTCAGCATAGATACATAAAAGACACTTGGTACCAAAAAAAAAAAAAACGAGTTTCCTGCTCCTGTTGTACATGGTTGCTCTACTTGCTAGAAACATCAGCCAAATCTCCCTCAAACTAGACTCTTTTGTCTTAAAACAGAAAGGACACACTGGATAATATAGTCTACTGCTTGAAAGAAAGAAGTGATGGTCAGAACTGGAATGCCTTTGGTCAGGACTGACCAAATAACAACCAATAATGTGTGAGCCATTGTGATGGAAGAGCCCTACTTAATTCATCTTCATGCAATGATCGAGAGGAAGATACATTGGAGAAGTTGATTTCCTGTTGCCTTATGGAAGCCCACCAGAACTGAAAGAGCCCAACACATCAAACTGATGAAACACCTTAATTATACAGTGTTAACTCTTTGGGACCAAGCCTACTCATACTTCTACATGGAATAAGATGCAAAAGAGAATAAGGATAAAATCATGTAAAAAACAAAAAAAAAATTCCCTTTTCTATTATATATATATATAGCCTGATAGACTCGGCTATGTCAAGATGGATTTATGTATTCTTCCTCCCACTTGGATTTTTATGTATTCTTTCTCCCACTTGGATTTGAAATGTTGCCACAATTATATGTCTATTCTACTGTAATTTTCTGCATTTTCGTGCAGCTGAAGATTGCTCTTCATATTGTATTTAATGTAATGCTCGCATTACTTAAATAAATGGAGTAGCATGAAACGTGCGTATTGCAATCATCTTTGAAATCCGTGTTGCTTATTTTGATCACCTATCCTTTTGGAATGGTTTTTATATAATACCATATCATACAATATTCTGGTGCCTACGCATAAGTACCATATTCAATCTTGAATCTAAATCTAAACCTTCTATATTTATATATATATATATACATATATATATATATACATATATATATATATACATATATATATATATACATATA
>NC_068989.1:18646030-18657035 GCF_001194135.2 Octopus bimaculoides
GCCAGTTTTTAAAAAATGAACATAAAACAGAGAAACAAATGAACAGGATTTTCATAGACAATAGTCTGTACCCACTCATAAAGCGAGATTTATATATCTTAATTTGCAGTGGGTAGTTTAGCTTAATCGGTCAAAGCATCGTGACATGTAATCACGGGGATGTGAGTTCGAGTTCACAGCTAGCCACCTACACTTTTCTCTGCAAAATAGGGATAGTTTATCCTGTTCAAGCTATATTATTAGCATTATTCTGCAATTGAGAATTTAAAATCACTTCTTTAACTTTCTAAAAGACATCTCAACGCTTCTAAAAGCAAACTTTGTTTGTTTATTTACGTTTGTCGTAATTTGAATTTATCACTAATAAAATTTATATACACACACACACGTGTGTGTGTGAGAGAGAAAGATAATGTATTCAATATGGAACTTTCAAAACAATCAAAGGAAGATTAAGTAACAACAAAATTAAATAAAAAAAAAAGAAAGAACGGTTTGAATTCTTTTGTTATAAATGTTTATTTTTAATTTCGTTCTGTATTCATTTTTTGTGAGAGAAGACGACGAAGACAGATGTCATGGAAAGACATTAGAATCATGACTATAGCATGTCACTCGGGTTTGTTCATAAGTTTGGAATGTTTGTGAACAGCATCCACAAAAGCACCTAAATGATCAGGTTGGAAATCTGGGTACATTCCATGACCCAAATTAGCAATGTAACGATGTGTACCAAATTTCTTCAACATAGTTTTTACATAAATTTCAATTTCATCCTAAAAATGAAAAATAAAAGATTTAATCTCAATTAATTTCATTTGTATTTTTACACTGAAATAAGTGAGGTCAATAATAACAATGTTTGGTCCAGATGTGACCCATAATACAAAAGGTTGTGGGAGTACATTAAAGTCGTCGTTCTTTTTGTATAGCTTAGTCAGAGTACAGTACCTTTGACAGGACAGTACCTTTGACCCATCTTATTGCTTTATCTTTAGACACTGAGACCTAGCTTAAAATTCCCATAACAGAGACGACTCTAATCAGGTAGTGGCATTAGATTGGTCTATCACCCTGGACATGTCTCTACTACAATACAGCTTATTCCAAGCTACATCCATGGAAAGAAGTGGACACTATAAACTATCAAAACAGTCATAAACTACACAATTTCTCTGTTCATGCTAGAGCAAGTATTTGAGCAAGGTATTCTTGAAAAGGAGGTAGAGGTGACCGTTATCCTCTAACTAAGGTGGAATGAGTCATTAAAAGAGCACCAATGCTAGAATAATGGTAATAAATAATAGACCTTTCTACTAAAAGCACAAGTTCTGAAATTTTTGGGGAGGAGACTAGTTGATTACATCGACACCAGTTTTTCACTGGTACTTAATTTATCAACCCCGAAAGGATGAAAGACAAAGTCACTGAAATCAGAACATAGCAACAGGCAAAATATCACTAAGCATTTTGTCCAGTATGCTAACCATTCTACCAGTAATAGTGGTGGTCTCTTGAATCTGACAAAGACAGTTCTGCGATTTCTCGCCGAACAACCTGCACAGACGATTTGTTTATAGTGATCAAATGTTTGTGCAGCATATTAGATCACTTCCTCCATCGAATCAAAATTTTGAAGAAATGTATAGTTTGTCACACATCGGATGTTGAAGTGATTACAGAGCAATGTGGGATAAAGTGTTTTGCTCAAGACCTGATCCAAGAATTGAACTCACAGTCTGACTAAGTGTAACACACTAACCACAAGGCCATGCACAATAATTTGAATACCAAACTACAAACTGCTGACCAATAGTCAGTCAATAGGCCATCGTCTCAACTTGACCAGCTTTGAGTCTCCCCATTTGAGAAAAAATCCAGTAAATAGCAGAATCAGTAGAGCATCAAAGCATCCTACAATATTTATCTGCCAAGGTCGACTTTGCCTTCCATCCTTTCAGGGTCGATAAATTAAGTACCAGTTGCATACTGGAGTTGATCTAATCGACTGGCCCCTTCCCCAAAAATTTCAGTGCCTAGAGTAGAAAAGAATATTTAGTTACATTCCTTTACAAGTCATATTCAAATCCTGTTGAGGATGTCTTTTGCTTTTCATCCTTTTAGGGCTGAAAAATAGTACCACTAATACACTGGGAACTAATTCAATCAACTACACCTTACTCTATATCCTTCTGTGGCCTTGTAGCAATGTAAAAAGAAAATATCATTATTGGTATGGCTATGTCACTAAAGACTGGGTTCTTGTATACACTTCTGCTACTTTCTTGGAGATAATTACTGTAAATTACCCATATTAGGCCTCTCTTTAATTTCTAAAAAACTTTCACTGGCAGAATATAGTGCAAGTTAGAGACACTGACTATCTGAGGTAACCAGAATCTTGCCAATAATAATGCAATTTAGAGAGAAAAAAAAAACAAAGAAAATTCATAAAAAAAGAAACAAATAATGTTCCGTGGCTCAGGAATTCTTTTAACAGATCACCTGACTTTTGATGAAAGATGACCAGATAACCTTTTGATAAACATACAGTCTTTAGATGTAAGATGACTAAAGATGAACAGATGACCATTTCAGTGTTTGTGGTTTTACCTGTTTCCAAAACTCATTCAGTCAAAGCCAAAAGTTTAGAACACTTTTTTTAAAGATTAAAATTGTTATGGTCAAGTACAATTCAATTCAAATATATACATCATGGAGATAACTGATCAAATGGTTCAATTCTAATTTTCAGACCTATGTTCCAAACTTTTGGCCAAATAATAATATATCGCAAATTAAATATAACTTTGGGCATTTAATATAAAAATTTTAATTTTCAGACCTATGTTTTAAACTTTTGGCCACGACGGTATTTCACCTCCAATGTATTCTACTGAAATGGTTCCTCACCAGGAAATAAGAAACAAACAACAATGAAATGTAAAGTGCCAAAACTTACCTTTGAAGCATAGAGGGCACAAGGATCAAGATTACCTTGTAAAGATACACGGGACTCTGTCTGTTCTCTGCAAAAAAAAAGAGATATTAAAGTAATAAGTACAGGTGAACAGCAACGTCTGGTCTCTCATTCAGACCAAATCTACCTTATTCCCTTCTACTGTAACCACAACCTACAAATATTCAGAAGCAGACTGGATAATGGTGTGTGTGTGAGCATGTGTGCGCATGTCTGTGTGTGTGTGTGTGTGAGAGAGAGAGAGAGAGACAGACAGACAGACAGAGAAAGAGAGAATATAACATGCCCAAACTGCAATATTACAATAAAACATTGTAATAAACATTGAAATTACACACAAATAACCACCTTCAGCCATATTAGGTCTTAGAAACATAGGGAAGATGCTAGTAATTACTAAATTTGAGACAAAGACCTTGTGAAAAGATACACATGTTCAAATTGACCAGATCTGACCTCTCACACCTACCCTACAATGTCATTCTAAAAGTAAATAGTTATATTATCAAAAGCTCAAAGCTACAAGATAGTGCATGATTAACTCAAAACAATGTGAATAAATAAGAATTATATTTGATTTGGTAATCTGAATGACAAAGGGTTAAACTTCAGAAAATTAAATTGGTAGACCAAAACTTTGCCAGATCAATTCATGCCTTTAAGGCTTTAAAAAGATAATACCAATTTCTCACAATAGCACAAAGCTGCAAATGTTTGTGGGAGGGACACAGTTGGTTTAATTGATTCCCAAGGTTGAAAAGCAGAATTTGAACTCTGAACTTAAAAGGGCAAAGCATTATTTCAAGAGTTCTACTGATTCTAGCATTCCACCATTTGTTTTATAAGGTAATAAAGAATAAGGTTTTGGTTTTGTATTTGGCTTGTAAAATTCTTTGTGTTGAAACAGATTTTGATGTATTCTCAGTAGGGTCATTATGCCAATAAAAAGACACACACTGGTTCACTTTCACATCATTATTATTCGTCAATTGTTTAACTATTTAACCAGCTAACTGATACATTATTTGATTAATCATTCAGTTAATCAATCAATCAATTATGAAGCTGACCAGGAGTAGAGAAGGCATGTCATTGAAGAGGTCGTGTTTAATGACAAAAGGGCTTTGACAAACATAACTGATTGATAGATTATCACTGAATGATTAGTCAAATAATCGATTAATAAGTGGGTTAAATAGTTAACCAATTGACGAATAATAAAGAAATAATATTAAACCAGTATATATGTTTATTATTGGCATAAACGACCCTCCAGAGAGATAAAACAAAAAATAAAAGTTCTCTCACCTTCCTGTCAAAGGATCTATAGTCCAATCAAGGGAGACAACTTCATAACCACTCTGACTCAGTTGTTGAAGAGCAAAATGGGCATCTTTAGCAAAAATTATCTGAAATGGTAAAAAATGAAATTTCTGTTAATGAGATTGAAAAATAAAGAGAAGAGAGTGTGAATAGTGTTGGAGAATAACCAAAGATTTCTTTCAGTCTTCAGTTCACTATAAAAATTCTTAAGGTAGCTATATAAAGTGGCAGGCAATAGGAAGAGTATCCAGCTTGTAGAAACTAAGCCAGTTTATAGAAGCAGCAGCTCCCAACAGGAGATGACTTGTCCAACCCATACCAGCATGGAAAGCAAAAGTAAAAATGAAAATGATGATAATGATGGATGACAACGATGATGATGATGAATACTGACCATAGGAACATTCTGAAGCTTTTGTTCTTTTAATTTAGCTCTTACATTCTCAGCGATTCTTCGGATACATGGCAAGGCATACTTAAAGAACAGGTCAGGTCCAAGGATCCCAGCATGAGATTCAAAAAGCTGCAGCAGCTAAAAATTAAAAATAACAAATTAGGTTTGACATTTTAGATATTTCTTTTAATTATAAAGCAAAGATGCATCACAAAAATATAAGTAACAAGTGTATCTCAAAGTATGTTGTTCGTCAGTCAGTCCAACAAGGACGCTCTAACCATAAGTATAATGAAAAGTAGTAAAACACAAAGTAACGACAATGTAAAGTTTCCTTTTGTAATTTGTTGTCTTAAGTAAGACATAATTGTTAGCACTCTGGGCAAAATGCTTAGCAGTATTTCATGTCTTTACATTCTGAGTTCAAATTCTACCAAGGTCGATTTTACCTTTCGTCCTTTCAGGGATGAGAAAATAAAGTACCAGTTGAGCACTGGGGTTGGTGTAATCAACTTACTCCTTCCCTGAAATTGCTGGCCTTGTACCAAAATTTGAAACCAATTTTTCTTTCTTCCCTTTTTTTTCTTCACAAGTGCATGTGTGTGCACATACACAGAAACACAATGCTAGAAGTACTTTTCCTTTCTTTGCATACACCTTATATATATATATTTAATCCTTTATAGTGAACACTCAATATTTCATATATTCAATAAGACATATTCCATATATTCAATAAGATATTCAATACTTCATTTCATTGTACCATCCATTTTTATATTATATATTATATATGCCATATTCCATATCCCACATTAATTTTACAAGAATATAAATAAAACATAAAAAACAGACAGAGTTGGAACTCTTTTAAATAAAATAATATATTCCTCTATACACAATCATACAAAACTCCTTTTTTTGTATTTATTTTTACTCACACATATATATATATACACACACACACACACACACACACATGCACACACATGCATGCAGAGTGCAATGAGAGAAGGCTACAACTCAGGTTACAAAGAGAAAAAAAAGAGATAAAAGGCGATATAAAGAAAAGGATTCTAACCTGTGCACCTGCTTTAACTTGAGCAACAAAATAATTGACAATTACATGTTCCAAAATTTCTAGAAGCTCCACACTGGCTTCTGGAAGTGTGTACAACCATTTCTTTGATTTGGATGCAGTGGAAGAACTACCTCCTTCAATCATATAAAACATAAGTGTCCACTGTAAGAGAAAGTAGACATAATATTTCATAGAGAGATGTTACAGCAAGTAGACACAATGATTATCAAGGGAAATGACTGTAAGAAGAGACAATACCAAAAGACACAAAATAAATGAAGAGATATAACAATAAGCAAAGACAAAATTTACAAAAGAGATATAATTCATGCTTGGTCAAGCAATTTCATGCTTGACCAACCTGCACAAATGATCTGTTTATAGTGATCAAATGTTTATGCTGTATACATTAGCTCACTTTCTCCATCAACTGAACATTGCCTATATAAGTACATGGTGTGTCGCACATCAAATGCTGAGTGATCGCCGAGCAACAGCAACATGAAGTGAAGCGTTTTACTCAAGAACACAACACACTACTCAGTCTGAGAATGAAAACCATGATCTCACAATCAGGAATACAACATCCTAACTACTAAGCCATACACTTATATATATATATATATATATATATATATATATATATATATATATATATATATATAGATATACAGACTTGGAAACAGCTTGCTATTGCAAGTGCAGTTAGTTGAAAACTCTGAATACTGGATGCCAATAGGCTTCACAGGGTCATCAGGAGAAAATGTACACTTTTTTTGGGCCTTCTTTTAACAATTTTACAGCACATCCCTGGACGGTTTCCAGCAGATCAATATTCTGGACAAGATGGGCGTTCCATACTGGAAATGCAAACTCTAAGTGTGGATGTACTATAGACATTGAATTAATGCCAATAATACATTTTGGAATTTGAAATTTGAAATCTGAAATCGAAATCGAACCGAATCTGACGACTGGCACCCATGCCAACCTCTCCTTCATTGGACACTAAACTCTGCTTCCAAAGACCTGTTTGGGCAAGTGAAATCGTAATTGAACCATACTCGATGACTGGTCACCGCGCCAGTGGAGCACTAACAGCACTGTTCAGCGTGTTCATTGCCAGAGCAGCTATCTGGCTTTCATGCTAGTGGCCCGTAAATAGCACCATTAGAGCGTAATCGTTACCAGAGTTGCCTTCTAGCACTTGTGCTGGTGGCATGTTAGAAACTCATTCGAGTGAGGTTGTTGCCAGTGCTGCTGGACTGGCTCCTGTGCAGGTGGCACGTAAAAAACATCTTTTTGAGCGTGGCCATTGCCAGTACCGTGTGACTGGCCCTCGTGCCGGTGGCACGTAAAAGCACCCACTACACTCTTGGAGTGGTTGGTGTTAGGAAGGGTATCCAGCTGTAGAAACTCTGCCAGATCAGATTGGAGCCTAATGCAGCCATCTGGTTCGCCAGTCCTCAGTCAAATCGTCCAACCCATGCTAGCATGGAAAGCGGACGTTAAACGATGATGATGATGATGATGAATACATTGTCTTCAAAGGATGAAAAATAAAAGAAAAATAGCAAAAGAAAATTCTTATGAAAGCTTTTGAGCTTTTCTTCTCAAAGATGTTCTCTAAAATCTGAGTACTTACTGGAGCTCCAGAAAATCCAATGAGAGGAACTTTTCCTTCAAGCTTATGCCGAGTTAGTGTAATGGCTTCAAATACATAACTAAGTGCATCATTCACATTTACATTTTTATTCAACTTCTCAAGATCTTCAGGTTTTCTTAAAGGTTCTGGAAATGTTGGTCCCTGAAAAAACAAAAATGGTAAAAACAGAAATAGAACACACACAACGTAAGAACCCAAATCACACATACTTACAACACATTGCATGCATATACATACCACATACCATGCACACATATACAACATACCACAACACACATAGACATGCACCATACCAGCACACATACATGGCATGCCCACCACCACATTATACACACACACCACTACCATCACCATACACACATACAACATAGCACATAGTCACATATAGACACATAATGTTACAATAAAATTTAGTGACAAATAACACAAAGTAAAGACCCCATCCCACAACAAAAAACTCAAAAATCCAAGATAAAAAAAAAAACTGACCTTCTCTGGCACCATTTCCACAGTCATTCCAAGAGCTTGAGGAATAACAAGGATGTCAGAGAAAATAATGGCGGCATCCAGAGCAAAACGTTTTATAGGCTGGAGAAGAAACAAAGAAAATATATACAAAACATGTATGATTATAAGATTTTAAACTTCATCTACTCCGTGATTCAATCAATTTGATCGCTAATCATTATCTAGTGTTTCTGGTTAAGTACATGGTGTTAATAAATAGGGACATAGAGGATAAAAATCTGACCACTCTTGGTTTAGAAATAAAGTTCTTAGTCTGACTTCAGCCTAGGACTAAAATACCAAAAGATTAGGAGATCAAAGCAGGCTGCTGCCTCACTTTTGCTCAAAAACACAAAGCTTCACCTGATTCAGAAATCGAAACCATCGATCATGAGTCACTAAAAAGATCATGAGTCACTATGATCATGAGTCACTACGATCATGAGTCACTACGATCATGAGTCACTATGATCATGAGTCACTAAAAAGAAAGGCATGAATATTGCTACATTCCATTTATCACCCCCAACTTCTACATTTGAAGTTTTGTGTCCATTTGAGAAATAACTACGCAACGTTATATATGTTGTAGTAGGAAAGAAGTTTAATTTTCACTACCACTGCTATCACCCCTAACAACCAAGCTCACCATCAACACCACCACCTCTCACTTCTCATACTAGTATATGTTGTTGTTGGCACTCCGTCGAGGTTTCCAGTTGATCCGATCAACGGAACAGCCTGCTCGTGAAATTAACGTGCAAGTGGCTGAGCACTCCACAGACACGTGTCCCCTTAACGTAGTTCTCGGGGATATTCAGCGTGACACAGTGTGACAAGGCTGACCCTTTGAATTACAGGCACAACAGAAACAGGAAGTAAGAGTGAGAGAAAGAGTACAGCAGGGTTCGCCACCATCCCCTGCCGGAGCCTTGTGGAGCTTTTAGGTGTTTTCGCTCAATAAACACTTACAACATCCGGTCTGGGAATCGAAACTGCGATCCTATGACCGCGAGTCCATTGCCCTAACCACTGAGCCATTGCGCCTCCACCATACTAGTATAACATCGTATAATACACACACACACACACATGAAGGTGAGTAGGAATGTAATGAAAATAACTGCATTACTTTCTGACTCCCTGTATATATAGAGAGTAGGTTAAAAGTCATGTATGAAAATATTTGACATTTTATTTACATTACATTATCATTATTATTTATTTTGTTCATCATGTACAAGTACATAGCATTCATCATTATTTTATTCAGTTTGAGAAAAATTGAAGCATGTCTTTGACAATTTAAGAACATATTGAAAATATTTTGTGAATGACTTCTGGCCCACCTTGTGCATGCATGCGTGTGTGTTTGAAGAACAAGCTAACTCATGGCAGACAGCATAGTGAACTATTTAAGTAAATCCAATATTATTTCTACCATAATAATAGTCAAGATGGTATTGGTGAAGGCGATATTGATTTTAAAAAAGTTCTTGGCTTATAACAGATAGAGTGTAGCCCTTCAAAGATATGTTATTGTAAAAGTCAAAATAAGAAGGCAATAGTTATGACAATGCTTAAACAATACAGGATAAAGGAATCTTTAAATAAACGTTAAGTGTAATGATGGCTCACCTGGAGTGTAACTTCACATGCCAGAGAAGGAGTCTGGCATACTTCAAAAAATGAATGTTTTGCCCTCACTTCTTTAAATTCTGTAGAAAATAATTCAAAATCAAAATAAGGATAATTGTGATAAAGCACCAGGCTTTCAGTAAAAGAATGTAATATTGTTGATGGAGCTAGTTATAAGTATGGTAACATTGCTTATTTTATTGACCCTAGTGTGATGTTTAGGGAATGATATCACTTGGTACCCACAGTGTTACCATTTACTTAACATTTGCTGACAGAGGTATGAATAATAACAATAACAATAGATTCTGATTGAAACACAATGCCTAAATCAGGAAACTATGTGAGAGTAGGAGGTCAGTTGGTTACATCAACTCCAGTACTTAACTGATACTTTATTTTATCACTCCCAGAAGAATTAAAGACAAAGTTGACTTCAGAGGGATTCGAGCTGAGGATGTAATGAGGTGAAGAAAATACCACAAAGCATTTCATTCATTCATCATCATCATCATCATCATCATCATCGTTTAACGTCCGCTTTCCATGCTAGCATGGGTTGGACGATTTGACTGAGGACTGGTGAAACCGGATGGCAACACCAGGCTCCAGTCTGATTTGGCAGAGTTTCTACAGCTGGATGCCCTTCCTAACGCCAACCACTCAGAGAGTATAGTGCTGGCAGCTCACCATGCTTATAATAATAATAATAATTATTATTATTATTATTTCTTTATTGCCCACAAGTGGCTAAACATAGAGGGGACAAACAAGGACCACGCTCAAAAGGTGTTTTTTATGTGCCACCTGCACGGGAGCCAGTCCAGCAGCACTGGCAACGACCTCGCTCAAATGATTTTCTAACGTGCCACCAGCACAAGTGCTAGAAGGCAACGCTGGTAACGATACCAGTATTATGCTGGGAGTTAACTGAGATGACTGCAGCGCTGTTTCTTACAATAATAGGCTCACAAAAAATAGTTCTAAAAAATTTTTTTATCCTCGTTACTTTTATTTATAAGGAAATAGGGTTTGCATTCATAAAATTCATCTGTCTTTGTTAAGGTAATCAACTTATTTTAAAAGTCTGAAACCATCTTAATTCTATTAAACATTGCAATTTGTTGCTCATCCCAACCACATACGAAACATTGGATAATAGCTATATTTCCTTATAACAGTAGTTTTCATTTTACACAACAATGTTTGTCGGGACTTATCTCCCTTGGAATATGGAAATTACTGCGCTTGAGTTCAGAAAATTGGAATAACAAATTTAACTCCTTTCTCAACAGAGAGAGGGAGAGAGCGGGGGGGGGGGCACTGCAAGTGGTGAAGTGTCATAGTAAACACATGGCAAATTGAGTCTGTGATGCACATTTAATTCAATTCAGTCATATCAGTTAACTTACTCCC
>NC_068989.1:18657315-18658231 GCF_001194135.2 Octopus bimaculoides
ATATATATATATATATATATATATACACTGAGCTTTAACATAGACACAAGGTAACCACAACTTCTATAGAGATGAAATTGTCAACTCAACCCTAATTTTTGACCAGTACTTACTTTATACGATAAGAAGGATGACGGGTAAACCGACATTGACAGAAGTTCAACTAAGAACACAAAGGGACGCAACTCAATAACTCATTGCATTTTATTTGTTGCTGTGACAATTATACCTATCCACCAAACCATATATATTACGATATTACCTGGGAGGTATCGTCCAGCTTGTCTCATGGCCCATACAGGAACATATTCAGTTTTCTCACCCCAGGCAGCTCGTATTATAACATCGTTCTTCAGTTCTGGAAAGTTCTGGATAGAATAAAACAATATAAAAACATTTCATTATCATCATCATCATCAACGTCTGTTTTCCATGTTGGCATGGATTGGACGGTTTGACAGGAGCTGACCAGTTGAAGAGCTACCCAGGCTCCATGTTTGTTTTGGCATGGTTTCTACTGCTGATGCTCTTTCTAATGCTAACCACTTTACAGAGTGTACTGGGTGCATTTTTGTGGCACATGCATGAGCACTTTTACATGGCACCAGCACAGGTGCTTTTCACATAGCATTAGCACCTACGAGCCCATAGCTTAAGAGGGATGTCTGAAATATGAGAAAATGCCTGTATACAAGGACAATCATGATTTGACTTCGCTTGATATGTCTTCTCAAGTTCAACAAACCACTAGAACCCTCGGTCCTTTGTCGTCCCCTCTGTGAGGCCCAAAATCAGAAGGACAACAAATTAACAGCCTGCTGGGTGTTAACAACTGTGTAGAAAACGAATATGACAAAAAAAAAAAAATCCAATTTCTCCATCATAACTTTCAGGAAAATGGATATATATATATATA
>NC_068989.1:18658406-18660878 GCF_001194135.2 Octopus bimaculoides
CACTCCTGCGCCTATATTCATACAAACTACAAATCCTCACACTCTAGAACACAGACTACATTAATACAATACACACACACACACACATATACGATGGGCTTCTTTCAGTTTCCGTCTACCAAATCCACTCACAAGGCTTTGGTCAGCCCGAGGCTATAGTAGAAGACACTTGCCCAAGATGCCACGCAGTGGGACTGAACCCAGAGGCATGTGGTTGGTAAGCAAGCTGCTTACCACACAGCCACTCCTGCGCCTATATTCATACAAACTACAAATCCTCACACTCTAGAACACAGACTACATTAATACAATACACACACACACACACATACAAAACTTGTATATGGGAACCTCTAGGCAACCTGCTAGAAATAGCAACCATATCTCACTTCTTGGGAAGAATGAAATAGTTATGGTATGCTCATGGTTGGAATGTCTGTGATCATAGGTCTTCTTGATCTAGTCTGACCTGAAACTTAACTTAACTACGACCATTACAACAACAAAACCTTATTTCATGTAATGTCTGTAGGTGTGGCAAATTGTCAAGTCATTCCATCTCTCTGGTATGTTGAAATATAGTAATTAGTGGTAGAATAAGAGACACACATACAGACAACTAAACATATTCCAGACATTTTTAATTGCTTTTAACATGGGTAATCAGCGTCGGTTAGTCCAGCTGTTTTGTATGCATTTTTTAAAAGTGTTTTATACATGAATACTTGCCCTAGAAGATCAGTCAACTATGACATGAATATGGTATATTATTATCATTATTATTATTATTATTATTATTATTGGTTTTCATTGGTCCTTTTGACTAAAGGTGGGGAGCTGGCAGAGTTGTTAGCTGTTAGCACGCTGGACAAAATGCTTAGCAGTATTTTACCCGTTGCTATGTTCTGAGTTCAAATCCGGCCAAGGTCGATTTTGCCTTTCTTCCTTTCAAGGTCAATAAATTAAGTACCAGTTGCATACTGGGTTTGATCTATTTGACTTGCCCCCTCCCTGCAAAAATTTCAGGCCTTGTGCCTATAACAGAAAGGATTATCATTATTAATGACATTTCTTCCAATTCTTTATGTGCCAAGCTCAAATCCTACCAAAATAACTTTGCCTTTCATGGTCAATGAATTAAGCATCATTTGGATACTAGGGTCAGTGTAATTTACTAGCCCCTACCACAAATTTCAGCTTGTGCCTGTCCCCCTCCTCTAAGTCCCGGTGGCTAATAAAAGAAATTATTATTATTATTATTATTATTATTAGTGGCATTTTTTCCAGCTCTTTGTGTGCCATGCTCAAATCCTGCCAAGGTCAACTTCACCTTTCAGCTTTTCAGGGTCAATAAAATAAGGTACCAGTAATCAATTAAGCCTCTCCCTCTAAAATTGCTGGCCTTGTGCCAAAGTTTAAAACAACTATCATAAAATAAAATCATCACTATCATCATCGTCATTATTATCTCTGTCTTAGCGAAGGCGGAGGTATTGTTTTCAGTTGTGTTTGTTTGTTTGTCCGTGGACAAGATATCTCAAGAACCGCTGGATGGATTCGGATGAAACTTTCAGGGCTGTTTGGCCTCATGACTGGCACGAACTGATTAGATTTTGAGATGAATCCAGTACTGGACAAGGATTTTGGATTATTTTTCCTGTTTTTTTACTTAATTTCTGAGAGTGGTCGGGCTCATTTTTAGTATTCTCATTTGTAAGAGCAGTCGAGTTCATTGCAGATATTCTCATTTTAAAAATCATCTCCAGCTAATCATTGAGAGGATGTTGGTTTTGCCTTGGCAGAGGTTTGCACTCTCTGAGTGCTCTTATTATTATTATTATTATTATTATTATCATTATTACTTTAAAATCATGGAGTGAAGGAAAGTGCATTAAACTATACTTAGATTCATAATTCTATATTCTGAAATAGAATCAAACTCTCATGGTCAATTTAACCTTTCATTCCACTTGAACAATTAGATTAAGTACCAGTGGTTTACTGAGAAGAAAGAACAAATTTGAAGAAAAGGTATAAAAAAGGTATAATGGCCTAAACATAAATACACGCCTTTTGATTTATGTAAGTGAATATCATTATAATACAGACTTACATTTATTTATTTTTGATTAAACTTATCTTATCATTAATTAATTTATTCTGGTCATATACGTTTTTTCCTTCTAATTACAGTCATTTTTGAAATTTTGATTTTTGATTTACGGTTTGCTTCAATCTCACATAATATGATTTTAAACCTATCATCATCGATTAGAAAAAAACTTTAGTCGAAAGAACCAATGAAAAGAAACTAATTTCAAATGTGTATCTGTCAATGTAAACTGTATATTTTATACACACAAACTTTATTTTGTTCTATTCTCAATCTAAACTGTCTGATGAACAGAAACATGAAACTCTGAGTAGCAGTTTTTTGTGATATTTTTGCAGCTTTAAAAATAATAAATTGTA
>NC_068989.1:18661086-18669423 GCF_001194135.2 Octopus bimaculoides
ATATATATATATATATATATATATATATATATATATATATACTCACACACACACTTAAGATTGCACATGTGCATATGTATATGTAGATATGAACACATTTGCTTATAAGTAGATGTGTATATGTGTATTTGTACATGTATAAAAGATTCAAATCTTTGTGGTACATATAGGTCAATAGAATGAGTAGAGAAATATTTGGCACAATTCAACATGGAATTAATACTGCTTACATTTGGTTTATTCTAATCAATTTCTCTGATCTATTGCAAAAATACTTAAAAGTAATTAAGCTATATAATTAATAATATACTTTCCCCTCTATGGTGTAATTGAATTATATTAATTATATTAATTATTGCTCAAGTTATTTGAAGTAATAAATTCTTGAAGAAACTATGGAAATATAATTATTATTAATATTACTATTATGCTTTGGCTTTGCATTTATACAATTACACCTAAGCCTCAACTAGAAACATCAACACTATAAGGTGAGGTGCCATACAATCATTTCATCCATCATTACGTTCTGAGTTCATATTCTGCCAAGGTTGACTTTGCCTTTCATCCTTTTGGGGCATACCAGTTGATTAGTGATGTTGATGTAATTGACTTACCCACTACCCTGAAAATGCTGGCCTTGTGCCAAAATTAGCAACCACTATTATTTATTTCTTTATTACCCACAGGGGGCTAAACATAGAGGAGACAAACAAGGACAGACAAAGGGATTAAGCCAATTACATTGACCCAGTGCATAACTGGTACCTATTTAATCGACCCCGAAAGGATGAAAGGTAAAGTCGACCTCGGCGGAGTTTGAACTCAGGATGTAATGGCAGACGAAATACCGCTAAGCTTTTCACCCGGCATGCTAACGTTTCTGCCAGTTTGCTGCATTATTATTAATAGCAGCCACTATTATTATTATTAAGGAAGCAAACTGGCAAAATGCTTAGCATACAGGACAAAACGCTTAGCAGTATTTTGTCTGTCTTTACATTCTGAGTTCAACATTGCCTTTCATCCTTTCAGGGCTGTTAAAACAAGTACCAGTCAAGTACTGGGGTCGAGGTAATTGTCCAGTCCCCTCCCCACAAATTTCAGGCCTTGTACCTATAGTAGAAAGGATTTTATCATCAACATCATCATTATTATTATTATCATCATTATTTTTGGAACTAACAGCCATTACTGTCCCTCTATTCCACTGAGATGTGCAGCATGCCTTTGGGGACTTGACCCAAACTTTACTTCTTACATGCATGAAGGCAGGCTCTCTCTTGCACAGAGTACTGTGATGCTGTACACAGGTGTTGCCATTCATACCTAAACATTGTTCTGTGTGACATTGACTCCTTGGCCTGTCCTGATCAGGGCGACATATTGAACCAAAATACTGCCTCTCGTGCTGAGATACTTCCTCTCCCTGCCATGGCCTTGATTGTGCAAGGGCATCTTTCTGTGATCCCCTTTCCACTCAGCCTGTATGCCATACTGAAGAAGTGCTGCACATTCCACTTATCAAACATCTCTTCCAGTATCTCTGAATGAAATGCAGTGCTGTTGTCCATCAGCAATTCGTCCACAGGGCCCTTTTCCAGGAATATCTCGTTCAGGATATGAGCAACCTCATCCAAAGTCATCATCATCATCATCGTTTAACGTCCACTTTCCATGCTAGCATGGGTTGGACGATTTGACTGAGGACTGGTGAAACCGGATGGCAACACCAGGCTCCAATCTGATTTGGCAGAGTTTCTACAGCTGGATGCCCTTCCTAACGCCAACCACTCAGAGAGTGTAGTGGGTGCTTTTACGTGTCACCCGCACGAAGGCCAGTCAGGCGGTACTGGCAATGGCCACACTCAAAATGGTGTATTTTACGTGCCACCTGCACAGGAGCCAGTCCAGCGGCACTAGCAACGATCTCGCTCGAAAATCCTTACACATGTCATGGGCACAAGTGCCAGAAAGGCGACGCTGGGCACAGGTGCTATCCCGATTTCGCTTTCGCTTGCCCCAATAAGTCTTCGCAAGCTGATGCCCATCTTAATTTCCCTCCATATCACCATCCGACCAGGTCCAGTCAACCATCAAGAGATATGTTCTCCTGCTGGTAATGTGTCACATCCACTGTCAATCATCTCCAATTGTGCTCTACTGAGATGTTTCCCATCTCGTGCACACTCCAAGCAGGGTCAATGAATTAACACCTGTCACAGCTCCCAATCACTTTTTGAATGCTCTGCTTAGTAACGTGGGAGTCAACCTTTCTGGCAAGATATAGGGTTTTATCCACACCCATATGATGCATGGTATGCAGACTCCTTAGTTCTGACTCACCTAGCTGATACACTGCAGCTATTCCCCACATTGAATCATCTAGCACTGCCAACCAGGCCTTTTTCACCCTGGTTAGAATGTCCTGCCTTATTCTTTTTTGAGGGCACAAAGACCATGCTCAGTTTCAAACCAAATTCAATGACACCTCCTAGACGGTTGATCCCATCCATGCCCAACACCACATCAGTTCCATCTGTCACATGGTTGATCACAATTACCTTAGTGTTGTGTCCCGCACCGCCGTCTCCATTACTACCCTTGCATCCAATTTCACTGCTGTCGACCGCCCTAACACTACTCGTCCCCTTTCACTTTTATGTCATCCTTGGGGTCATGAGAGACGTTGTACAGTCCATATCCATGAGGGCTTTGAACTCCTTTCCTCCAACCAGGACTTCCACTATAGACAGCAACTGAATGAGAGTCTCTACTTTCTCAGGGCGGAAGTTTGAGCGGCAGCAACTTCCCCGTGGCCTTTTCCCTGGCTGCAGTTTCGAGTGATATGCTCTGTCTGCTTGCACCAGTAGCAAATGGGTTTGGACTTCATCTCTACGCAATCCCTTCTTACATGCAGTTCCTAGCACTTGAAACACCGGCCCATAAACGGTTGCTGCCGCTCCACGGCAGTTTTTCTCTCCTCATTTTTCACCGATCATTGCATGATGCCATGGGCTTCCACAGCTGCCATTGCCACTGCATTCCGCCCAGTGTTTTGCGTCAACAGACAGGCTTGAGAGACGAGTTCGCTCATCGCCATCTTCTCACTGTTCGGCAGTAGTTGCAGCTGCACCAATATGTCGCCAGGAAAACCATTTACGAAAGCCAACCGTATCGCCTTTTCTAGTCCTTCTCCATTAAGACCAGATAGCACGGCTAGTCTCCGAATTTCTTCAGCATACATGTCCACCTGACCTTTCCTAGCTTGGCAAATGCAAAGTATGATCCGTCTGTAAAGGCTTCCTTTAAGCGCTGCTCAATCTTCTCCGCATCCAGTTGGTCTGTTTCATCCATTGCGAGGTACAGCGCCAATGCGTTTCCCTCCAGATACAGACCCATGAGATTTGCTACAGCTTCAATGCTTTGCACGCTGGCCACCTCTTTGATCTTCTGAATCCAGGCGATAACATCTCCTTCGCCACAGAAAGGTCTGATGGCCTCGCTAGTGGTCCTTATTTTTGCTGACATCATGGAAGAGGACAACAACAAAAAATATAAATACGAGTGCCGAAATAGCTAGTAATACGAAGAACAAAGTGTGATTCACCTCCCTCTCCGGTTCCCTTTCGATGTCGACTGTCCAACTGAGTTAAATCCGAGATGCGCCCTACCCGTCTAACCTATCGCTAAAACCTACGTCTACACGCTTCCGTTCGCTACCAGTGCTCGAAGGGAAAGAGGCCCACGCTAGTCCTACTTCCGCTCACTCCTCCTCTTCCGGTAGGGCCCCACAGCCTTTGACGTCACTGACCCTTTCCTCCCGGTTCACCTCATCTCCACAGCGTATCAAAGACTACATTAGAGTACCCTTTCTGTTTTTAAAGCAGTAAGGTATGATTTGAGGTGGGTTCGGTTGATATCTCGAGCAAGTTGAGCGGCCACACGTGTGAATATAAGAAACAGGTTTATGACCTTCGAGGCACTGACACGCTTCTAAGTTAACACTCGTTGTAGTAAACAGAGACAAGAACTTACATAACATTTTGTATAACCTCCAATTAGCGAAAGAGCCTATACACTGTCGTTCGACCTGCAAGAAATAGCAGGCAAATCTCCCACAAATAGCACTCTGGAGAAGAACTTATTAATTAAGATATAAGTTCATATGCTTCATTAGAGTTGACCAGGTTCTAGAAAAGAGATATGTACATTTCAGAAACATTAATGTGCGTGTGTGTGTGTGTGTAAGGCGGTAAGCTGGCAGAATCGTTAGCACGCCGGGTGAAATGCTCAACGGTATTTCGTCTGTCTTTGTTCAAATTCGACTTTGCCTTTCATCCTTTCGGGGTCGATAAATTAAGAGAAAAGATTATTGTGTGTGTAATTTATGTAAGCTGGGTGGAGGAGTTTGTCTGCCCCTCGCAAAGATAAGGACACAGGAAATGTGTGAAGGCCTAATAGGAAGCGGTCCAGCTTCCTAGGGCTAAATAGCAGTTGTATATTCCCTAATTGGGACTGCCACGTTAAGTTGGCAGTATACAACTACTTTATATATATATATATATATATATATATATATATGTGTGTGTGTGTGTGTGTGTGTGTATGCATAAACGTTTATATGCATGTATGAATATAAGCAAACCACATTATTTGGTAAATGCCTCACCGAATACACCTGACACCAGTTAAGTAATATGAAAACAGAGGAAGGTAAAGAAGAATTGAGAATGGAATATAAACTAGAGAATTGTTGTTCAGCTTAAAGTTAACTCTCATTGATCAGAGGTATTTCAGCCATGACCATCTCTTTTTATCCACCGGGTCCTTTTCTTTCCCAAGAGAATAGGGTGTGGTTTGTGAGGGAGGCTTGGCAGCTCTTTCTAGCAGATCAAGCAATTACCCAGAATCCTCTCATCTTCGTGTATCGTTGAAGGTATTCCAGTAGGATGATACGATTCCCTAAACACACACACACATATATATATATATATACATAACATGCACGATCAACAACGACAATAATAATTAAAAGAAAAGAAACTTCTCACTCACATCACAAGTGTAAGACATGCCGGCTGCTTTTAAGTTGCTCCGTAACGACGGTGTCAAGTAAATAGACATTCCTACTGCTAAATATATCCGGATCTTCGGTTCGGGCAATGAAATTCCTCGAAAACAAGTAGCGATTTCAAATTAACCCATCAAAATATTTATTTATAGCACTGTATCCCTGCTGCATTAGTAGTAGAAGTAGCAGTAATTGTTGTCATGTTGTTTCTGGTGGTGGTGGTTGTTATAGTTGTAGTAATAGTAGTAGCAGCAGAGGAGGGGTGGTGGCTGTGGTGGTGAGGGGTAATGGGTAATATGAAATTGATTTCAGATCACCAGGAGGTAAGTTGAAAATAGCAGTATATTCACCAAGTAAACAATTTTATTGACAGCCAGATAAATCTGAAATCCCAGGAAACTAATGATAGTTTCCGTCACCAAAAACATATCCATGAGCAGTGGTGTAGCTAGTATGTGTGCCGCCTGGGGGCAGCCCTTGAGTTTTACCCCACCCCGGGTGCCCAAGCCTATACAACTTTATATGGTAGGTCCAAAAGTGCCTCCTGGGGTGGGCCGTCTTCAGGCTCCACCCTCCCCTAGCTATGTTACCATCCTAAGGTGAGTCTATAAGAGTTTGCTAAGTTTAATTGCCATGAGATTCTTACCTTTGGTCTGAGAAAGAGGGTGAGACGGAGAGAGAGTTGGAGTTGTCATTTGGGCCAAGCCCAAAACATGACATTCTTCTCGTAATCTTACAAATAAGTTTATCACACTAAGATACTAAAATTAGTACTGCAATAAATGTACTACAATTAGTACTACAGTCTATAAGAAAATTCATAGACAACACAGTGGGACAAGTTTAAAAAAAAAAAAGAAATAGTATTAGCTTAACTCTTGTATTAACGTTTCGGACATAAATATTTCATCAGAAGAAAGACAAAAGCAAAGGGAGAGTGAGAAAGAGGAATAGACAGTGAAAGAAAAAAACGGGCAGGGGGTTAGGATCCAGGCGGAGATGTGGTTCTAGAATGTAAGTTGAAAAGGGAGTAGCGACCAAGTGCGTATGAGCAAGTTTAAGAGTGTATCCGTATTTGGAGATGAGCACTTCGAGGCAGTGGTGTGTGTATTTTGGCTGGGTGTATGTATGTAGAAGTGTGCAAGTGCAGAAATACGGTGGCGTAGGTTAACGGGGTAGGAAGATGTTGATGTGTGAGAGAGAGAGAGAGAGACAGAGAGGATGAGGAGGAGATGGAAACGGTTGCGAGTGTGAGACAAAAGGAATGTGGGATGTGTGATGGATATGTGCACAAGGGTATGAATGTGAGGTGGTTTTACTTAGATGGAAGGTATAAATTAAAAGAAGCGAAATGAAAGAAAAGGCACGAGTCCTGGGAGGGGAGAGAAGCCAGATAAAAAAATCAATTACGAAACACCGGTAAAAAGCAAAAAGAAAGCAAAAGAAAAGAAAAATTGCAAGTTCTGGCAGAGACGAAAATATTATTTAAGAAACCTCATCACTAATGTTAAGTAATGTTTAAATAACTTTAAAACGGCTGATGACGAGCAAAGATTCAGAAACATGTCCCTGAATGCAGACTAGGCTGGGTGGGGGTGCTTGTCTCCCCCTCGCAAATATAAGGACACAGGAAATGTGTCAAGGCCGACAGGAAGCGGTCCAGCTTCACAGGGCTAAATAGCAGCAGTATGATTCCTTATTGGGACTGTCACATTGAGTTGACAGTATACAACTGCTTTATCGTAACACTGCTGCTTAATTCTCTCTGTGAGATTTCTAATTAGATCATTTCTAATAAGATCATTTCTAATTAAGATTCTCTCTTCCGTTTAATACGTTAACCATGCTCCCCCTGCGTTATCTTATTACATCCGTCTTCGCTCCACCTTAGCGAAGGTGGAGGTATTGTTTTCAGTCGTATTTGTTTGTTTGTCCGTGGACAAGATATCTCAAGAACCGCATGATGGATTCGGATGAAATTTTCAGGGATGTTTGGCCTCATGACTAGCACGAACTGATTAGATTTGAGGATCGATCCAGTACAGGACAAGGATTCTGGATTATTTTTCCGATTTTTTAAACTTAATTTTTGAGAGCGGTCAGGTTTATTTTTAGTATTCTTGTTCGTGAGAGCAGTCGAGTTTATTTCAGATATTCTCATTTTAAAAATCATGCCTGGCTAATTGTTAAGACGACGTTAGTGTTGCCTTGGCGGAGGTTTGCGCTCTCTGGGTGCTTTTGTTTGTTTATTCTTTTACTTGTTTCAGTTACTTGACTACAGTCATACTGGAGCACCGCCTTGAACGGTTCTAGTCGAACAAATCGACCCCAGAACTTCTATTTTTAAGCTTATTACTTTCACTTTCGGTCTCTTTTGCCGAACCATTAAATTATGAGGACGTACACACACACCAACACCGGTTGTCAAGTGGTGATGGGGAACAAACACAAAGATACATATACATACATACAAACACATACATACATACATACATACATATGTAGCATACCCTCGAGTGAAATTCCCCTTTCCCCTTTATTATATATACGTACATAGATAACAGCTAGCCTTTGGCCGCTATTTGGACCCCGTTGTGTCCACTACTCTGATTGATTGCAATTGGCACAATTTGTCGCTTACTTTGTCGCGCCAATATGCAGCGTATAACCAATCGGAGCCCCCAAATAAGATCACGTGAGACAGCCTTTTCTCAACCCTGCTACTCCTCGCCTCGAGGTCTTTGATTCCAGACCTTTTAAGGTCTAGCCACTGACCACACAAAACACAGCCAGTTCCAACGACAACACCAGACGACCCGTCCAACTGTATTACGAACCACCGTCTTCGTCGCCGCCATCATCTTCTTAACGTCGTCAACATCATCTCTGTAAGTACACAGCTCAAGCAACACTGCACAGGTTCCAATATAACACTGTTTGTGAATTACTTCACCATGGTTAACAGCGAATATACAACCAACGAGAACTCCTGTACAAGTGACCAGGCAGCAGCGTTACAGCCACAACTTCACGGATGACATGTACAGCAACCGGCTCAGCATCATCACCACAGCTCATTTATACAGTATTTCAATCCCCGTGTACAATTGACTACGAACTGGTATTTCTCATTCTTGTGTCTCTCTCTTTCCCCTCTGGTACATGAAGGTATTATTCCAGCCTTCTGAACGGAGCCGTTATTAGATGGGTTTTTTTCCACGTGAGACCAATTCTATCTATCTATCTATCTATCTATATATATA
>NC_068989.1:18669748-18678566 GCF_001194135.2 Octopus bimaculoides
ACACACACACACACACACACACACACACACACAACAATCTTCTTTCAGTTTCTGTCTACCAAATTCACTCATAAGGCTTTAGTCGACTATAGGAGTAGACACTTGCCCAAGGTGCCACACAGTTGGACTGAACCCGGAACCATGTGGTTGAGAAGCAATCTTCTTACCAGACAACCACTTAATTTTACTTTTTTTATTGTCCATTTCATTTACAATGCAAGGATGTAGTTAAACACAACTTGGGAAGATTAAACATTGATACCCATAGTTGAATCACAGAAGTTCAGAACAGAAACCTGGAGAGAGCGAACCACTTGATTCCTCTCACTCGGCATCACCGGAGAAGGTAAAATTCACAAAAATCAATATAGTTATAAATTTTCTTTTTCCTTTTTTGAAACGGTAGGTCTTGAAGTAGTAACAACAGTAACAGCAGAACAGGAGTGGTGGTGGTGGTGGCGGTGGCGGCGGCGGCGGCGATGACCAGTGTTCTACCACAGGACCAAAGGAAGCCCCGAATTTCACTTCCCATTCTAGAAACTTCATTCTTACCGGCGAAAATTGTATATTGTTAGGGTTATAAGAATTTAGAAACTTCGAGAGAACGTGAAATCTCTCTTTGGAACGGTGGATCTCGAAATACTTCAAGTTTATAAATTGTTTATAAATGTTTCAAGTTGATAAATTCTTATGATGTCAACAGTATATGGTTATATTAATAAATCTACTACATTGTCTATTTCATATACATATATACAATATACATATATACAATATACATATGTACAATAAACCCTGCAAACACTTTCAACAGGGGCTTAGACAGATAATTGAAAAAAAAAATTGTAATCTTTGAAACTCAAGTCAAAAGTTTCAAGTTATCTCACAGTAGGATAAGTTGGATCATGCTATGGAGCATAATTATCAAACTGTAGTGGCGCGAAATTATAGTCGCCATTGAGGAAATACTATTCTGCGCATGCGCAGGGGACTTCACCACCGCATGCGTAGTAAAACTCGTACTTAAAGAGTGAGTTTCACTTTGTAAGTCAGTTGAGCGACAGACCTTCTACGTGACAACTCCCCGCTCCTCAACGAAGCACTCTTCAACTCGATGCCTTCGATGGTGATAGCTACTTGCTTCTCTGGCAGGCATCAAGGAAGCCCTTAACCTTCCAATACCAAATTACAACTTAATCAGTGGCTGCTAAGCTGAATGACAGGAATTGTGAAACCAAGCATCATCAAAAAAATAAAAACTTATTTTTTATTATGTTGTAAAATTGTTCTAATGTCTCTTCATATATAATGCTGTTTGTTGAAGGGTGATAGAGAGAGACTAAAGTCTCTATGACAACTATCAAAACTTTTACAAAACAATTAAAAAATTATGCGAACATCATTACAAGTTTTTATGTGTTTTATTAGGTATCTTCAGCTCAACATAATTGTCACTTTGGTTTGACACCTATAAATAAGGTTTATTGGTCTACAACACGTCCTTGTATTTATTCTGGCTTGTATTTACTCTAGATCGATAGATCAACGGCAAACACAAATTTCTGATGACGACACCATATTCTCCCACAGATGTATTGAGAAGGAAGAATAAGAATGACGCCCTCACATTCAGGAGTTCATATTTAGTATTATCTAGCATTGTGAATTTAGGGGTACTCTAAATTTATGCTCAGAATACGTTTCAAGAATTACTTACTTCGTCATTTTCGATTATTTCATCAAGAAGTGCAACATAATAGCAAAATTCTATTCTTACTTGCAAAAATGCACAAAAACAATCCTTACTCCTGCATTCGAAGGATCTCTATCTACATGTTTCACATGTTTCTTAAGAAAATGATGCAACCAATCTTTGCTTGCCCTTTTGTTCTCCAACCAAGACAAAGTCTACTCAGATAGTCCTGACCTAATTTTAAGTGCTGCTACATATGCCGCGCACGCGTGTGTGTACGTATGTGTGTCTGTGCATGTGTGTGTTGGAATGCCTGGATTGAATTTGAGCAGTATGTGTGAGTGTACTGGGTAACAGAAATGAAAAACAAATTCTAGTATAGTAATTTATTACATAGTGGGTGAATTCAATTGTTACTTTAGAGATTGTGGTACTGACCATTTTCGGTTTGCAGCCAAAGGTCGAGGGCTAAACTATGCTTTTGATTTTGCTGGTGTATTTCTCTAATGATAAACAATTCTTGGTTTTACGTGTGATGCTATAATGAAGTGACAGCTAAGTTTCCAACTCTTGAAGCAACACATGGAACTGATCGTGTGTAAAGGCAAATATCTGTTAGTACAACTTACAATGATTGCTTCTTGAGATTTATTAATGTTCATGGCAGGAAATCGAAACCTTTGAAATTCAAATAACAAACTAGTTAACTTCTGTGGTATTCTGCAAATGAAACTACAATGACCCACAAATTTTCATGACATGATTGTAATCTCCAGGATAGGAGATATCATATCACTGAAAGCAAGATTTGTACCATTGCGAAGTTTTGAAGGGTCTACGTTACGAGGTGACAAATCGAAGCTCAAACCTTAAATATCAGATTGTTTGACATTTACAGTTTGGCCCAGCATAGTGACTGTCCATTGATTTGTAGCATCTTTCCTCTCCAGCCATCAGTTCAATAGCTTTATTTTGATTTCTCTGACAGCAGCATTTTTCAGTGTTAGGATTACTTGTTTTGCAGAGTAATTTCAGATCACATCGTCTGATGTGAATGTTAGGAAGCATTTGGGGATTCAGTTCGAATTCTTTTTCAATATGGCTGAACGGCAACTGAATTTGGCTGTTCGAGTCTCTTTCAAGAAGTTCGTTTCTCGCTTAAAGTAACTGACTAGCGAACTCACCTACAGCATTATTACAATCAAACGCACTTACATATTAATAGTTAAGGCTTTGTTGTTGAACGTGGGACCATAGATAACAAGCGTTCATCTGTAAGAACCGTGTGATATGAGGTGACGAGAATGGCTTTTTCGTACCATTTCACATAGCCCTTACAATAAAGAGATATGGAATAGAATATATAAATGCCAGAGGGAAAAAGACACAACCACGCGAGAATGATTAAGAGAATATTTATTGATATGTTAACATGTGTGTCTGTGTGTGCGTCATGTATACAGTATAATAGACAGGCCGTCATGAGAGCAAAATGTATATGTGTAGGCATAGACGTATGCGTGTTAAGAACATATAAGGATGGCAATGAATGAAACAGTGAAAGAGTCTATAGCCATCGAAGTGAGGATTAAATTCATAGACACAAGAAAGATAATACCAGTTTGTAGTCAATAGTACACGATAGATGAAATACTGTATCAAGGAGTCGCAGCCATGACGCTGAGCTGGTTACGGGTACATTTCGTACGTGAAGTCGTGGCTGCGATGCTGCTGCCTGGGTTACTTGTACAGGAGTTCATACAGGTTGTATATTCGCTGTTGATCCGTGGTGAGATAATTCAGGAATAGTGAAGTGTTGCAACCTGTGTGAATTGCTTGCTGAGCTGTGTACGTAGAGAGATTATGTTGACGATGTTAAGAAGGACATGATAGTGGCGATGAAGAAGGAGGTTGCCGTAATACTGTTGGACGATGTTGGTAAGTCTCAACGTGTGGTGGTATTTGGTTGGCGTTGTCGCTGGAACTGACTGTGTCTTTGTGGTTAGTGGCTAGTCCTTAAAAGGTCTGGAACCAAAGACCTCGTAAAGAGGAAAAGCTGAGCTTTTATAAGGAACTCTAGGCTAAAACCAGAGTTGTAAACAGGTTGTCCCACCTGATCTTATTTAGGGTCTCCGACTGGTTATACACGGCAAGTTGGCATGACAGAGTAAGAGACAAATTGCGCTAATAACAACCAATCAGAGTAGTGGACATAACGGGATCCAAATAGCGATCAAAGGCTAGTTGTTCCCTGCTACGTTCGAATGCACGTATATATAATAAATGAGAGAGAGGAATTACAACCGAGTCTACGCTACACATCTAATCTACTCAGCTTCCGATGGGAATTACATACAGGGTCTGACTGAAATAACATTGATAATAAAATGATGAATTTAGCTTTATTTGTCATGTTATGACGTGCTGACGATTCAAAAGAAGGATGAAATAGCGCTATATATCTGTGCCAAGGACTAAAAACTTTAATATCTTTATAACCTTTAAGATATTTGTAATATGTAGAAAAAATATTATATGTGCATGCTCGGCACATTGCCTTCTTTACTCTGAAGTCAATTCAAAACTTTCAAATCCGTTTCAACTAAACTTAATCTAGAAGATATAGTCTCTCCTATAATACCTGACCACTAGGAGCACATCGCGTGTTTATTCTAGAATTGCTTTTGTGTTAAATATTATTTCGATTTCTGCTTCATTAAATCTTTAGAACTGGTCTAACAAAATTTAGGGCCTCCTGAATAAATCTTGATTGACGGATAATATTCTTGAATATCAACATATAGAAATCAGTATTTTTTAATTTTTTTTATTTAGATCTAAGCTATCTTACCACAGTCTATGTATTATTCGAAAGTAATAAAGATGAGATTATATTTTTGAGATTATTTTATCGAGCATACGCTTGTCTATTTCTCTTTTTTACTGTTAGTCTAAGTAAGATTAATTCATCATAATTATATGTTTCTGCTGGAAATAGTCTTCATTGTCTTGAAACATGAAATGCTGTGCCACTGATAGTTAGGGTTCAACTTAATGTCAGTATTCAGTACCATAGCAATTGCCTTTCCTTATTTATTGATTAATATCTTCATCCTTTCGGGGTCAACGTACTCCCTTGTAAACGACTTACAAGCCGCTTGACGCAGATTGACCTTCAACACTGTTGTGCATGCGCACTAAGTTTCAAACTTCTCGTTCACTTCTGCTGTTTAAAGTAGTGCTTGGAAGGAACGTATGATCGTCGCATTGACCATGACAATGTTGATCAGAGAATCTGCATCAAATTTTGCAGAAAGTTTGGTGAAACCTGCTCAGAGGCCTATGCAAAATTTTCAAAAAGTTTTCATCGCCCTCGACACAATCAAAGAGATCTTGTGCAACTGAAACCCGAGTGTCTTTTTGGTCAGCTGAAAGCAGTTTAGGCACAAACTTGGCAGACACACGTCTCATACCCAAATCTTCAGTGATAACGGACTGAACTGAACCGTAACTAACTTACACATCCTCTGATAACTCACAGATCGTGCTTCAACAATTTCCCCTCACAGCTGCACGCACATCTGCGATGTTTCTCTCAGTTCTGCTGGTTGCAGGTCTCATAGAACGTTCGTCAATATCGACATTTTTCCGGCCATCTTGGAAACGTCTGAACCACTCGTACACTTGTGTGCTGCTCATACACTCCCCTCCATACACTTTCTGCAACTTTGCATAGGCTTCTGAGCAGGTATCGCCATGACAACTTTCTCTTTCGTGGTCAATGCGACGATCACACGCTACACACCTTCCTTTCAAGCACTGTTGTAAACAACAGAAGTGAGCTAAACGTTAAAACTTAGTACGCATGCACAGCAGGAGTTCAAGGTCAATCTTTGCCAAGCGGCTTCACTCTGCGTGCTTTAGCTTCGTTACTATGGCAACAGTCCGGATACTTATTGATCAGACCTTGGTATATATGTATGTATACACACACACACACACACACACACACGTAAATGTATGCATATGTATATATATGTATACGTATGTGTATACGTACATTTCTTGTGCACAAAGAAAGATTGAACAAGTGAAAATGATGTATTTGCTTTACCAGTCTTTCTAACTGTACACACACACACACACACACACACACACACACACATACACATACACACACACACACATGCAGGCGCACACACCTGCATGCACATACAGCTACACCTCTGATAATGTTGAATAATTTGTTTGTAGTACAAGTTCTGAGTTAAAGGCTATAATAAGAGGTAACTCTTTATCCATGTTTCACCGACTGTAACCCACCGACTGGCTGTAATTATTCACAAACAACAAATTAATGACACCTTAATAGAGCTTCTACTTCTTCACACCTATAATGAACTTGATTAGAACTATTGTTTCCAACCGACAAACACGGTACCTCATTCAGTGATCATACACTGAATTTTGGCTATAAAAGCGAGCGATTGTATTCCGTAACCCCACGCAGTTTAACACTTTTGTCTGAGTTTATTTTTCTTCTGTCCCCTTTTTCAACAATTTAGAATCTGTTTGAGGCCAGTGTTTGGCCCTAATTTCATGGTGTAAGTTGGTTGAAAGGTCAATTTTCTTTTTCTTCCTCGTAGATAAAATGTCAGTCTATCGCAAGAAAGAATTTCCAGATGATGTAGCAACTATTTCCTACAGAAGCAATGAAGTGTTCCACACAGAAACGCAACAAAAAGGTGGCAGAAGTCTGAATTCGAACTTAAGACTCATGAACGTGTAATCTATTTTGACCGTATTGTTTTTATGTTCTTTATACAGCTACTGAAATGATATAAGTAGGTTGTATTAAATGGATGAACCGATGTAAACTTCAGACTGCGTTGTTTCAGTGGTAGCAATGATAGCCTGTTCCCGCAGTACCATAGATATCAATTTGTTAGAATAAAAACCGTTTGGAACGCACTATGTTTATTATGAAAAACAGTCTATCGCATGTAATATTCTCGAGTGACCTGACACCTCTTCTTGAAAGTTAAGTGAACCGAGACAAATGTACAAAGCTGGTCCATCACATTTAATATTAGTTTCAAATTTTGGCACGAGGTCAGTAATTTCGGTGGAGGGGTAAAGTCGATTACATCGGCCCCAGTATTCAGTTGGTACTTATTTCATCGACCCCGAAAGATAAGCTGTAATGTTGACCTCGGCGGAATTTGAACTCAGAACGGAAAGACGGACGAAATGCTTATTAAGCATTTTTCCCGGCGTGCAAACAATTCTACCACCTCGCCCGCTTTCATCAGTTAATATAACCAGATGATCTAAAGATTATAACCAGATGATCTAAGGATTATTACCAGATGATCTGGAGTCTACCTCTGATGGCTAGGTAAAAGGAGATAATGTAGAATGTTGGTTTGTCCTTGGTACCATTGACTTAGGACGTATTACTGTCAGCCAAAACAATCCATATATATTTTTACATATAATAGACGAATTAAAGATTTTGCGAGCAAAGCCAACAAGTACTTCACACGTACATATTTAATACAAAGTCATATTTACAATGACATTTTTTTTTTCGTTTCAATAAAAGCATAAATTTTTATTTATTCTTTTTTTCTTTCATGAAATAAATAATCATAGAACACATTTCTCTATAATTCTATAATTCCAAAATTTCATTTCTCTGTATTCTATAGTTTGAAAATCATTGAGTATTTACAAGTCCTTCTTTCCCTAAATACGGTCCCCAGTATAGCTGCCGGGAAAATGATATGACTAGCTTTTCTGTCAAAATTCCACCAATGTACCACATAGGTGCATATTCCATAGTAATTAGACCCATGATGTTTCCTTTAAACATGGAATAATCCCAAGGACAGGCATCAAAGAGTCTCAGTACGAAACCTGTGCTAAATTCCCAAAGGAAAATCCATAGTACATACACAAATCCTCGAAGTAATAATGATATTTTAAAACGTAGTGTGAAATAGAGGCGTTCTAGAACTAGCATACAAATACCATAAATGAAAAGACACCAAATACTGGTGATTCCATGGAGTTTGTTATTTTTGTGGTAAACGACATCCCAGATTGCTGTGTATGTTACTTCCGCCACATATCCGTGGATAGCATAGATGTAAAAACGTTGTGAAAATGACAGTGGTATCAAATTAGGTTTTCCAGCAATTGGTGGCCTCTTTAAGTCTTCTTTCACGCGCTTAAATGTAAAAAAAAGAAAAAGAAAAAATAATAATTTGTTACTAATTAATATGAAAGTAATTTCAAAATTTCAAATTTTGTTTCGAAATGAAAAAATAATGGTCAAGCGTTCAACAGCAAAACAAATGTCACGGTGGATGGTGGTTGTATGCTTAATCAACACAGTAGATAATTAAGAAGTAAATTCCAAGTTTGATAAGTAATGCTTTAATCATTCTATAATGCAATAATATTAGGTTGTCAAGAAAGTTCATGCGGAATTTTTAATTTTGGTTTTAAATTATGTATTTTCAAATTAATTTTCATTAAATTACTTTGACTTTACATATAATTTTAAAGCCCGTTTTTCGCTCTATCTAATTGTGCTACTCTTTTTCTTTTTGAATAATTAGACCATTTTTTCTGGAACGTTGAATAGAACATGGACAAAAAGCAAATTCGCACAATTTTCTTATTCCAGTTCAAGCTAGGCCAAAAAGCTGCTGAAACAGCTCACGGTATCAACAATGCGTTTGGTCCAGGAACTACTAATGAACGTACAGTACAATGGTGGTTCAAGAAATTTCGAAGCGGTAACGAGAGTCTTGATGATGATAAGCGTAGTGGTCGGCCATCGGATGTTGACAACGATCAATTAAGAGCCTTAGCCGAAGTCAATCCACGCACAACTGTTCGAGAGCTTGCTTCTGAATTAGACGTAACGTATACGGCCATCTCCAACCACTTGAAAGAGATTGGAAAAACAAAAATACTTGAGAAATGGGTGCCGCACGAATTGAACGACAACCAAAAAAAAAAAAAAAACCCTGTTTTGAAGTGTTGTCTTCCCTTCTTTTACGCAACAAGAACGACCCGTTTGTCGACCGGATTGTGACTTGCGAGGAAATGTGG
>NC_068989.1:18678998-18681432 GCF_001194135.2 Octopus bimaculoides
ACCATTACGGCGGCGAAGTAATGTCAACAAATGAATGAAATACATAAGAAACTCCGACAACAGCCAACATTGGTTAATAGAAAAGGACCAATTCTTCTCCACGACAACGCTCGGCCGCACGTCGCACAACTGACCCTGCAGAAGTTGAACGAATTGGGCTACAAAACTCTACCTCATTCGCCATACTCACCAGACCTCTCGCCTACCGACTACCACTTTTTCAAGCATCTCGACAACTACCTGCATGAGAAATGCTTCAAAAAACAAGACGATGCCAAACACGCCTTCAACGACTTCATCATCACCAGGACATAGGATTTTTACGCTACTGGCATAAATAAATTTGTTCCGTGTTGGCAAAAGTGTGTTCATTCTGATGGTCTTTATTTCGATTAATAAAGTTTTGTTTGAGCCGAGATATATGCATCTGAATTTAAAGGTTAAAAACCGCAAGAACTTTCGTGACAACCTAATAGTATTTTAACAAAGTAGTCTGTCCGATTCTGAACATTTTCTAACGGTGGCATCCGGGTTGTAGCAAAGATGGTTATGTCACATTGAGGAGACGCTTGAAATTTCAATGCGGTGGGGTCTTGCATACGTTATGCTGTGAGTTGGAAAGCTTTGCTCAACCGAAAATATCCGACCAATTAATAGAAGAAAATTAACTCAATTTACGGGTGTTTAATACATACATACATACATACATACATACATACATATATATATAACTGAGGATGTGTGTGTGGGTGTGTGGGTGGGTGTGTGGGTGTGTGTGTGTGTGTGTGTGTGTGTGCGTGTGTGTGTGTAAACCTGCAGAACTTCTGAAGTTTGCAACTGATTTTATCCAAAATGGGAGCATACATTACTTATGTTCCAAAGATTGTTTTAGACTCTTAAAATTTTTCACATAATGAGTAATGGGACCCCTGGGGGAAGAAATCCCTCTCTTCTAGGGTACGTACGACTGCCTACATGGTTCACGCATTGCTTCTGTTCAAACTTTAAAAAAACAGCTAATGAAATTATATAAGTAGGTTGTATTAAATGGATGAACCGATGTAAACTTCAGACTGAGTTGTCTCAGTGGTAGCAATGATAGCCTGTTCCCGCAGTACCATAGATATCAATTTGTTAGAATAAAAACTGTTTGGAACGCATTATGTTTATTATGAAAAATATGCTGAAATGTGTTAAATCCTGATCAACTATTCAACTATTTTCTTTTAGCTTCAGTATCAAAGTCTTACTTCTAAGCATAGACGAATCCCATACAAATATTTTTCAGCTATTGATTACAAACCGAAATATCGTATGTACATTAACTTACTAATTTATAGAGCCTAAGACCCAACCACGTTAGTTAAAATCTGTGTCCTTAATGTGACCTTGTGTACATCGACGCTGCATGCAGAATTGTTTTCGTTTGGAGTTGAGTTGTCCTTACGATGGTCGCACGCTGTTTACGCGAAGGAGTGCGCGGTTGAGCGACGACTATTGATTCCAAACCGAAATATCGCATGACAGTGTTGCTTTCAAGCGCTTCCTTTTTTGGGTGAACCACGCTAATAGCGTCTCTCCTCTCCATTCATATAAATCTTCGTTTTCAAGACAGCAGGATGTCATACAAGGGCAATTTGACTGATATTTCTAGTAGACTGGTCGAACTGACACGAATTGACATGCTATTAAGGAAGAGGACAGGCTTATTGTTTGGAGATAAAAGGATAACCGAGGACGCCTGTTCCTACCTCAATAGGTGCCATCAGCACGACAATTGTCCAACCTTATCTCCGCTCATATGTTCACAGCTGTCCTCTTATCTTCAAACAATACACCTGTCCTTTAGATTAATATTATGTCAGCTTTGGTTTATTCTTGACTCTTTAGATTATCTCCCCTTCCCATATGGAGCTAATTTTAATTGTCATTCGGCAATTATGGCACATCCTCTAATGATTGAGATAATTTTAATAAATCAAGAATTTATGTTGCATCGTATTTGATATACATGTATTTGTCTATTTTGTTGAAACATATGCCACTGGCAACTGTGAGTTATTTCTCTGTGTTTATTTTTTGTTTATGTGTGTACGTGTATATATGTGTGACTATGTTTGTATATATGAATGTATGTATGTATGTTTGTATGTATGTGCGTACACACACACACACACACACACACACACACACGTGTCTGTGTAAACGCTGCGAGATGGAAGAATCGTCAACACGCCGGAGCAAAATGTTTAACGGTGTTTTGTGAGCTGACTTTCAGGTGTTTTAACATCCGGTGCTTTGAGAGAGTCATCTCCAACGCCTTAAATCGTAGCCCAACGACGAACATTGTGTATGTTTGTTTTTGTTCGATATTGTTTACAACGCTTGAGTTACTTCTAATTCATATTTGAATATATATATATATATATATATA
>NC_068989.1:18683104-18685470 GCF_001194135.2 Octopus bimaculoides
ATTAGCTTCCTTGGAAGAAAGCAGCGAATGTATACGAAAACAAGAACGGAAAAAAAACGGAGAAATGGTACACAAATACAAATGCAAATAACAGGACATTAACAAGAGGTATCTTTCGACTAAGGACGAATTAAATTAAGCTGGCGGGTGTAGAAGTGAAGCCTTACGGCAGGGACATAAGAGATGACAGGCATAGGGAGGAATATAGATGTTGCATGGATGGTAGTTGAACCAAGAAAGAAACGCAGGCTTGGCCGAGCACCGGTCACGTGGGGAGAGAGAAGAGAGGTAGAGGCAGAGGGTCAGGAGAATTAGGGAGGGACGAGAAAAAAAAGGGAGAGAGTGAAGTGAAAGAGAAAGAAAGGTAAGAATGAAGAGAAAGCCAGGAAATGTGAGAGAGGAGGAACGAAAGAAAGAAGAGTGGAAAGAACGAAGTAAGTGTAAAGGGGCTGATAGAGAGAAAAATGAAAGAATAAGAGAGTCGTACAAAATTTATATATATATATATATATATATATATATACTTACATATAAGAGACCAAAGTGTACGTACGTCGCCATATGTATATAAAAAGGAATACAAAAAATGGGACAAGATCGCAAAACATCCAGACAGCTAGATGATACAAAAAAGGGACAAAAACCATCCAGACAGATGATACAAAATGCAAGGTGTGAAACTGTGAATATTAAACTCTTAATAACCGTTTAATCAAATTAAACAAAATAAAACATCCCAAAAAAAACAAAAAAACACCTGCTTATTTAAAATTTTAAACATACATTTATTCCTATGAACACAAAAAAACCCTCTTTCTGATTTTGAATTTAACAGCTTTCTTCTAGAAAATAAAATCAAAAATAATTCTTCAGGCCAAAGAGAATAGAACTTATTACCAATCTTATAGGCCGGAGCCGTCCCTAAAATGTTCCATTCAATAAAGAACGTTTTATTATTATCTTTAAAATTCCAGATGAAATTACTAAGACTGGTAGAAGAATCCCTATTTCTGTTCCTAAAGGAATGTCAATGATTTGAAACCCTTTTCTTAATATAATTAGCAGAAGAACCAATATAAAAGTAATCATTGCTCTCAGAAATGACTTTAGCTTGATAAACTACTTTACGTTTACAAAAAATTTTGAAACAATTTTCTTTGTTTCTACAATCCCAAAGGGAATTTCCACCTCTACTCGAGGCTTCAACAATTAAGCAAATAGCTACCCTCCTTATTATTACTAAAACTTATATGAGTTCAAATTCCGCCGAGGTCGACTTTGCCTTTCATCCTTTCGGGGTCGATTAATTAAGTATGTCAGCTGGACCTTGTTAAGGTATACTGTCTCTAAATTCTCATGCGAACCCAGAACTGCAGCATTAGCATGCCTCAAATAAGACATAGAATTGTAATGATATTGTTCTCTTGTACAATGTAAGCTTCAGTCACCATATTTTTTTAGTCTTATTTCATATCTTTTTGTTTATAACACTTTTATGCGATATACTTTTCATCAATGTCTAAGTACGATGCGTGGAACACGGAAGACAGAGAAACCATTCATGTAAAGATTCAGAAAAGTTTTTTTTTTTTTTTTCTGTGTTCAACAATAAAACCTGGACGTTTGTTTCAACCGAATTCCATCCTTAAATCAGCTGAAAATGCTGTGACTAAATACAGCTGTTGCTAAACATCATAAATATTTTTACGATCTGTCTTTAGAACGTCTAACAAAGAAAGTATAGGTTACATTAGTGTCTCTTGCTCTCGTAGACTTTAACACATAACCAATCGATTTTGATATTGAAAAAATATAACGTTGGATTTAGGGCCAAAATAAGCAGAAGTAGAGACGTGTGTGTGTGTGTTTTCTTACTCCTGGCAGCACATCGTCATTTATCAAAAGTTGTTCGACACAGCTCCACACTCCGTTCTTTCCATCTGCTGCCACTTGCTCAACAGTCACTATATCGTTGGACGCTCAATAACAGATGAATTCGTTGAGACAGCTTATTACAGTTTGTTCATAATAAATGTATGCATGTAAGGCGGCGAGCTGGCAGAAACGTTAGCACGCCAGGCAAAATGCTTACCGATATTTCGTCTGCCGAGGTCGACTTTGCCTTTCATCATTTCGGGGTCGATAAATAAAGTACCAGTTATGCACTGGGGTCGATGTAACCGACTTAATCCCTTTGTCTGTCCTTGTTTGTCCCCTCTATGTTTAGCCCCTTGTGGGCAATAACAAAATAGGTATTTCGTCTGCTGTCACGTTCTGAGTTCAAATTCCACCGAGGTCGACTTTGCTTTTCATCCTTTCGAGGTCGATAAATTAAGTACCAGTTGCGTATTGGGGTCGGTCTAATC
>NC_068989.1:18685519-18686612 GCF_001194135.2 Octopus bimaculoides
TCCCAAAAAAATTTGTGCCTTGTGCCTAGAGTAGAAAAGATTATTATTAGTAGTAGTAGTAGCAGCAGTAGTAGTTCCTGTGTTGTTTTTGCTCATGCCTTAGTTAGCAGAGATGTGTATGTGTGATGTGAGTGTGTGTGTAGTTGTGTCACAATAGCATTAATGGAATTAGAGTTTTGTGGAGGGGGTGATGGTTGTGGTGGTAATGGTGGTTTCTGGTGGTGGTGAAGCTACCGCTGGTAGAGGTAGCGGTGGTTATAAAGGCGATCAAGAAAGAAAGAGGTAGAGAGAGAAAGAGAAAGAAAAGCGAGAGAGAGAGAGAGGCGGGGACGTGACGAAAATGGACATGTCTAAATACTCTTCCACAAGAGAGGATTTAAAGCCGTTTAGCAGATGACGGTAGCGGTGGTGCAGAAACCGGTGGAGGATATATGGAGAGGGTCGGGGTCGGGGTCGTACTTTGTGGCGGAATGGTGTTGATCTGTGAATATTGCGTTTTGAAGAGCGTTATGCTGTAAAAGCCGTACAAGTTTGGTAGGGTGGGTAATGTTAATGGTGGTGATACCAGTGGTAGTACAGCTGATGCTGTCAACACTGATAGTAGTAGTAGTAGTAGTAGTAGTAGTAGTAGTGGAGGTGGTGGTGGTGGTGGTGGTAGTAGTAGTGGTGGTGGTAGTAATAGTAGTAGTAGTACTGGTGGTTGTGGTTGTGATGGTAACTGTAGTAGAAGCAGCAGTGGTAGTGGTAGTGGTCGTGGTCGATAATAACATAAGTAGTAGTAGTAGTAGTAGTAGTAGTAGTTCAGTACACGGTAGCAGTAGTAGGAGGTGGAGAAGGAAGAGGACGAGGACATGGAGGACGAGGTGTTCAGTTCATGACTACTACTACTACTACTACTAGTAGTAGTAGTAGTAGTAGTAGTAGTAGTAGAAGTAGTAGTAGTAGTAGTAGTAGTAGTAGTAGTTGTAGTAGTAGTAGTAGTTAGTAACAGTGATAATGCTGAGAGTAGCGCATGTGCATTGGTATAGCACCGGTGATGGTAGTAGAGGTAAAGGCGTTGTTGTTGTTGTTGTTGGTGGTGGTGGTGGTGGTG
>NC_068989.1:18687399-18688281 GCF_001194135.2 Octopus bimaculoides
CATACATACATACATACATACATACATACATAAATATACACATGCATACATACATACATACATACATACATACATACATACATACATGCATACATACATACATACACACATACATACATAGAAATATAGAGAGAGAAGGAAAAAGAGGCACAGAAACGGGGTGGGAGGCTTGTTGGGAGAAGGGAGGGAAAAAGTCATCGATTTGTTTTCGTTTACGTTTAAAAAATAGCCCAAATTAATTTACATTTGAAATTACGGAAATTGTTCCATATTTTATAAAAAATTAATGAATCTGACACAATTTCCAATATTCTCTTTCTAATTTCTCTGTCATAAATTTCTATTTCTTTTTATTTTTTCTCTCTCTCGCTCTCTCCCCTTTTCCCTCCCTTTCCCTTTCTCTCACTGTCGCTATACCGCTTTTTTTTTTTCACTCGCTTTCTATTTATTCTTCAAGTCTTCATCTATTTATAAGTCTAAAAATCTATCTTTCTATTTGTCTGTGTCTGTCTATATTCATATGTATCTATCTGTCTATCTATATATCTATCTGTCTATCTATCTATCTGCCTGTCTATCTATCTATCTATCTATTCTTTACTCTACTTAACTGTGTATACATGTGTGCATATGTGTATGCATGTATGCAATTATATATGCGTATGTATGTGTGCGTATATGTATGCATATATACATGAGAAGACAGACAGACAGACAGTCAGATAGATAGATAGATAGATAGACAGATAGATAGATAGATAGATAGATAGATAGATAGATAGATAGATAGATACATTTCTTTTATTAGCCACACAGGGCTCAACGAAGATGGGACAAATACAATGTAGAGCTTTTCTTTTTGGGAGGGGGAAGGAAGGAAAA
>NC_068989.1:18688541-18689293 GCF_001194135.2 Octopus bimaculoides
AGACGAAATGCTGCAAAGCATCTTGGCCCGTGTGCTAACGATTCCATCAGCTCACCGCCTTAAGAAGAGTTAATATTGGCTCCTTATAATACATGGTCAGTTGGCGGTGAATTTAAGGGTAAGGGTTAAAACAGCCATGACGGGATTTGAACAAGATTGTAAATAAAATCCCATGAAGCATTTTACCCGGCGCCCAGACGATTTGGCTAATCCAGTACCCACAGACAAAAACCGCATATTTTTACGGAGGGTGTAGCTGAAAATATTGATCCTAGAATTTAATTACTGTTATATCGACTCTGGAGATCTGGGCAGCAAAAAACCGTTACAACCCAAAGCTTATTTACCTACTATATTCTATGATATACATGACACTCAGTCATGTGACTGAGGCCAAGGTGGGTCTCCAATATCAAGTATTTTAGTGAATCGTACTGAGCATAGTATAAGTTAGGTGCAAACTTCAGTAATCTATAACTTATTGAAAAACTTTGGTCGGCCCGGGGGCTATAGTAGAAGACACTTGTTCTAGATGCCACGCAGTAAGACTGAACCTGGAACCATGTGCTGAGGAAGCAAGCTTCTTTTCACACAGCAACACCTGAACCTATATATGTATATGTGTGTTTATATCTATCTATCTATCTATCTATCTATCTATCTTTATCTATATATTTATATATATTATATATCTTTATATATATTATCTCCCTTATACCGGAAAAAATCCCTGATTATCTCCCCCTATCTAG
>NC_068989.1:18689393-18692070 GCF_001194135.2 Octopus bimaculoides
GTGTTTATTGAGCGAAAACACCTAAAGCTCCACGAGGCTCCGGCAGGAGTGAACCTTGCTGTATTCTTTCACCACAACTTTCTCTCACTCTTACTTCCTGCTTTTGTTGTGCTTGTAATTCAAAGGGTCAGCCTTGTCACACTGTGTCACGTTGAATATCTCTGAGAACTACGTTAAGGGTACATGTGTCTGTGGAGTGCTCAACCACTTGCACGTTAATTTCACGAGCAGGCTGTTCCGTTGATCGGATCAACTGGAACCCTTGACGTCGTAAGCGACGGAGTGTCAACAACAACAACTTCTCTCAGGCAACATCTGCGTAGGGAGATTTTGTTGTGTAGGTAACTGCTGGTCTTATAAAAATCTTACCCACATACACATCCTGAAGAGAAACTTCCCGGGTAGTGATACACGGTAAACCTGACCAACAGATGCCTTTACATATGTGTTTCTCCATCTAAAGGGAAGGATATATTAAAGAATATAGCCCACCGTACACAAAATGTCGAATACGTACAGCTAGAAGGCTTTCATCATAGGATTCACTCACTGTTGAGCTGGGGTCACACAACAACAAATATGTCATTCAGTCACTCTCCAACTTTCCTTTGCTATTTATCACTTACTTTCATACCAAAATATACACTCAGCAATGTCTATAATAAGAAAACGTATATTGCGGTCCAGCACTATCTTTAAGATAGCGTGTTAGCGCTAGTTTTGTTCTTTGAAATTCCCAACATCTGGAGTGGCTAATTAATACTTTAGATGTGTCCCATGAATGTTACCCTTAAGCAAATAACTGCTGCATGTACTGCATCGCGGCCAGGTTGACATTAGACAAAAAGTAATGAGGAGAAGAAATGGGTCGAATGATTTAACGAATGAATTTATTTTAAAATAAATTTGTAAAATAATAAAAGAAGATAGTCAGCATTTACAATGAGCGTCTTACATTATGCATGTTGTTGCTGTTTTTATTGTTAAAGCAACAACAAAATTGCGGGAAGAAAAACAAAATAAGAAAAAGTTGTTTTTTTTTTTTAAAAAAAGCAATGTACTTAGTGACGTCATTTATCTGTAAATTTTTATTGTATTTGAATGGTGAGAAAAATACGGAGAGCCAAGTCAAGACAAGCTAGTCAGTCAGTCAGCCAGCCAAACTGACAGACTGACAGACAGACACAAATTAGAGTTAATATGCCTCAGCTTAGACAATAAGTATTATTATAAGATTCACCCGTTGTTTACTCGATGAGAAAATAAGTGAATCTCCCTCACCCCACTTGTCTCTCATGCTCTTCTCTTTCTATCACTCTCTCTCACTCTCTCTCTCTCTCTCTCTCTGACTTACAGCGAGTTATTTATTTAGTTCACCTAACAGTAGTTTCAACCTACTAGAAATAGCAATCAAATCTACCTCTACTCAAATGCCATAGTGTTAAAATTAATGAAGAATCGTTGGACAATGTTAGCCCTTGAAAACAAAACAGCCACAGCTTGGGTTAATGACAACAATGTGCTTAGGTCATAAGCTATCTAACCACTGCCTCTCTCTCTTTCTCTCTCTCTAATTACTTCTTTCTCCTCTCTCCTACTTTCTCTGTTTTCTCTTCTCATTCTTATTTTCTGTCTTTCTTTCTTTCTCGTTTTTTTTCCTCAGCCGTTTTTATTTCTCTCTTTTTTTTTATTCGCTTTCATTTTGATGGTCCTTTTTCCAGTTTAACATTTTTTTCCTTTTCATTTTCTCTAACCATTAATTTCGTTTCCTGTTCTTCGTTATTCCTCCTGGCTAGGTCGCTAGTCGATCGACTGTGGCTTCTCTCTTGCTCCAAGTAGCGAACTCAGCACTGCAAGTCAACGGGTTACTAATGAATTAATTACACAGAGTTTTTCTGCCAACAAAGATGGGATCGACTACTATAGGTAAAATTTAATATGTTAATTATGTTATCTCACCGACCCTTTTGACAACCCCTAAAACCTAATACTCCCCTTCAACATGCCCAGCACCCCTCGCCCCGGGGGCGATACTGCCCACGTTGAGAACCTCTGCTCTAATGAATCTGCTTGATCACAACTACCAAGCTATAAATAATTACCCCCGTTGAGGTATAAATCATCTTGTTGGCAGAAAAACTCTGTGTAATTGATTCGTTAGTAACCCGTTGACTTGCAGTGCTGAGTTCACTTCTTTGAGCAAGAGAGAAGCCACAGTCGATCGACTAGCGACCCAGCCAGGAAGATGGATCTTTACCTTTTGGCCGGCACATTTAAAAAATAATTTTTTGTAACTAATATGTTAAACATGATAAAATTAGTAATGGTTATTTACCAAAAAAATTTTTTAATGAGAGATAAGTCGTGTGCTGCTATTTCTAGCAGGTCAAGCAACTGTGTAGACCAGGCATGGCCAACCCGAATTACATTGCGGGTCACTTTTATCACAGAAAGTTTTTTTGTGGGCCGCTTGTATATTGACTGAATTGAAAGCATTTTGCTTTCTCATGCTATTAATATAATAATGAATGAATGATCGTTGATTCAACATGAAATATTATCGTTGCAAAAACAGTAGTATCTTTCTGTTTTACTTTTCATTACAATCTTTAATTTTTGATAAAAATTTTAAAGTGTTTGTTTAAATAAACCCATTCCAAGAAAGTATCAAGCAGGC
>NC_068989.1:18693465-18696037 GCF_001194135.2 Octopus bimaculoides
CTCGGGGATATTCAGCGTGACACAGTGTGACAAGACTGGCCCTTTGAATTACAGGCACAACAGAAACAGGAAGAAAGAGTGAGAGAAAGTTGTGGTGAAAGAGTACAGCAGGGTTCGCCACCATCCCCTGCCGGAGCCTCGTGGAACTTTAGGTGTTTTCGCTCAATAAACACTCACAACGCCCGGTCTGGGAATCGAAACCGCGATCCTATGACCGCGAGTCCGTTGCCCTAACCACTGGGCCATTGCGCCTCCGGTGCCAGGCATAACAACCACTTAAAAAGTGGTGCTACAAAAAAAAAGTGGCGTTAGAGTGTCGATAAAATGCCTCACAGTATCTATGTTCCAACGATCTGCACTCTGAGATCTAGTCCAGATGACGTAATCTTTGTCTTTCATTTTTTCAGGGTTTATATAAAAGGTTACGGTTTGATTCTGCCTGACTACCAGGGCCCAGGTGGGTTGGTGGAACCATTAAAGAGTTTGATGGGACGCCTGATAGTATCTACCATGATTTTCTACGTTCTGACAATAAAAGCGGTGTCGACACTGGTGCCTACCAGGCTGTGACGGTCACATTTTCATTGTACAGGGTATCCACAAAGTCTGGGTACACGGGGATTAACACATACTTTAAGAAATTATTATTTCTTATGTTTAATTGTTTATGTTATGATTTTATTTACTCCATGTACCCAGACCTTGTGGATACCCTGTATAATATTGGTGGCGTAGACAGAGGAGGTGTATGCATGGATAGCTGCTGGTCTTTCACATACAGAGAAGTGATAAACTCTTAATCAAGCTTGAGTCGTGTAGATGAACTGTCCAGTTGCAAATATGCAGACTGCCTATTGCAGACGACAAAGGACATTAATTTATGACCAAAGGTATTCAAACATTGACTTTACTTACTTCAGACACAGAGAAGCCGACAGAAGCATCCATGATTCGAGGGAAATTAAATTGATATTTTTAGTAGATCAAAGAACTGCATAGAAACCTTCTAATCGGTTCGATTTATAGTTTAGCTTGCCCTGGACCATAAAAATTAAATGCATTGTTCATATGCACATAAATAAAACATTGGAAGTACGAGAACAACCAACAGTTTCAGTTCGGAACACTGTCCACCAGGCCTTCTGTTCCCTCACTTGATATAAATAATTAAAATTAGATATAAATAATTTAAGTACAAACAGCAGACAGTGATAAGTTCTAGCTGTTTCGATTACGAAATACCGTTATGCATTTAGCTCTAAGTCAGCTCTGATCCAGCGGAGCTATGATAAAGACATGGTTCTCATAGCCAGCCCAACTTTTATTTAAACATACGGGCTAATTTGAGTTACTTTCCGTGACTAACAGTTTTCAATTATACAAATCATGCAGGTCAAAATTTTTCGCCTTTTTTTCATATGTAAAGTCTTTTGCTACCGATCAAAATACATTTGAGCTGACTTAACTCTGCTCTTGAGATTTAATAAAATCGAAACTTATCTGTAACCACTCTTATGCCAGCTTACAATGAGCAGAGTTTTCCTCACCACAAACTATGAAAATTCAATTCTCTATGAAATTGATTCTTATTCTTTAAGAGTCACTAGTCCCCCCACCCTCCTTTAACTTAAAAACATAATTCAATAAGAATTGTTACGTTTGCCGTTCAACCCATCACCATCTTCTGAAATTATCTAAATTCATACAAACCAACGGGAGAGATTTTACGTATTTACTTGGCTTGTTCAAAATAGCAGTCAAATCTCCTCCAAATCACACTCTACTGTCTCAAAAAAAAATTACTCGTTGGACAATGTGGTCCTAAGTTCCCTGCACATAAGAAAAAAACAGGAAGGTCTCGGCTGGAATGGCTTTGTAAGTATATTCGATTAGGATTGAACTTGAGCCCTCAATAGCAACATCTAAATTAATGCCGTTGATTCGATTGTGTTATTCTTTTAAGTTACTTTTTTGTAATAGTGTATCTAAGACTACATTTTCCAATGTCTCCTTTCATTTTTAAAACAGTAAAACGTCCTTTAAGCTCGCTTTAACTGTGATTTGAAGTTCAGCGACCATGTTGTGGGGCTCCATGCATGTTCTTTTGTTTAGATATTGGTTGTTCATGCATAAACTTCTGGTACAGTGGTGAATGGCACCATACTTAATATCTAAGGACATAATTATTTCAAACAAATTTTTGGAAATAAATTTTAAACTAAAAAAATAAAAGGATCTTTTTTAAAACGGGGGCCACATTTTTCATTAACGAAACACTTTGAAACTTGGAACACTGGTAGAATGTGTCATATAAAACATCTTTTTCTCTTAGTCTTCTTAAAAAAAAAAGAAATCCATAAATTATTCCATGTTAAAGTTGTCGTATTTCTGTAATTTCAACCAATCACTGACGTCCATTCAGCCGATATACATTAAGCGCCGACTACATAAACAAACGATTCTGAAACAATTAACCCTAACCCTAACCCTAACTCTAACCCTAACCCTAACCCTAACCCTAGGGTTAGGGTTAGGGTTAGGGTTAGAGTTAGGGTTAGGGTTTGGGTTAAAG
>NC_068989.1:18696505-18699245 GCF_001194135.2 Octopus bimaculoides
CTTACTCCTGCACTTGAATTCTCTCAATAGTGATAAAAATAGATAAAAGATTAAGATACTTCGAAGCGCAGCAGAATATCGAGAGAAAAGTCAATATTTTTGTAATTTGATTTTTTGGTGGGATTTCACTTATGTAATATATATATATATAATTACGGTTTCGATTCCCAGACCGGGCGTTGTGAGTGTTTATTGAGCGAAAACACCTAAAGCTCCGCGAGGCTCCGGCAGAGGATGGTGGCGAACCCTGCTGTACTCTTCCACCACAACTTTCTCTCACTCTTACTTCCTGCTTCTGTTGTGCCTGTAATTTAAAGGGTCAGCCTTGCCACACTGTGTCACGCTGAATATCCCCGAGAACTACGTTAAGAGTACGCGTGTCTGTGGAGTGCTCAGCCACTTGCACGTTAATTTCACGAGCACGCTGTTCCGTTGATCGGATCAACTAGACAACCTGCTTGTGAATTTAACCTGCAAGTGGCTGAGCACTCCACAGACACGCGTACTCTTAACGTATTTCTCAGAGTGATTCAGCGTGACACAGAATGTGACAAGGCCGGCCCTTTGAAATACAGGTACTATTCATTTTTGCCAGCCGAGTGGACTGGAGCATCGTGAAATAATGTGTCTTGCTCAAGGACACAACGCGCCGCCTGAATCGAACTCACGACCTTACGAATGTGAGCCGATTATCTTAACTATTAAACCATGCGCCTTCACACTTTTCTAATATAGTTATGTTGAAAAACTTCTATTAGCTGACTTGATCCATGCAATCAGATGATATAACTCCCTCTGGTGGGGCAAAGTTAAAGAAAAAAAATTAGAAACAAAGAGTAAGGGAGATGATTCCAATAAAATCAGTTGATTAAAATTGTTGGACACCATATATTGGCGTGGATCTAGTCTTTAATGCCAATAGTGAAAGCAATGGACATGCTTTGGTCTTATTAGCCCTCTTCAACGAAACATTCTACTCGGTTAACAAAACTCAGAGTCATCAATATATATAAGAATTTCTTTTAAAAGATTTTCCCAACTATTCGACAGGTCACGAGGATGCCCCTTCGTATAATTGCTGTTATTATTATTTAGTCTCAGGTCAACCTGACTGAGTTGACCTATTGTCAAAGGCATTCGAGTAGTGACCATCTCGCCAATGAAAAATACTCTACCTGATCCCTCAATCATTTTAGAAATAACAACCAAATCTTCCTCAAATCACAGCCTAATGACTTAAAATCTGAAGGATACTAACAATAATGTGGTTCCAAATATACAGAAAGACGGGATGGTCACTACACGAACACTTTTGATGATATATACTAAGTGTTATATACCAATCATTGTTATATATTATAGTCAGATACTAGTATTATAAAACAGCGGGTTTCATATTTCCATGATTTCTTTTTCTCAACATAAAAAATAAGGGTTTAATGGTTAAGTAAGGTTACAAGTTGTGTTTAATAGAAATATATTAGCGAACCCCAGTAGTTTCTTGCTTGTTTGTTTTGTTGTTTTTTTTAATCACTACATTTAACTGTATTTTGGCCGCCGTTCTGTATCGTAAGTCAGTTGCTACGCAGTGTTCGATGTTCTAACAAGGAATCTATGTTAAGTTGGATATAATGATTACCTTTTGGTATGAATACTGCTTTCGTCGCGAATAATTCACATATAGATAGATAGATAGATAGATAGATAGATAGATAGATAAATAGATAGATAGATAGATAGATAGATAGGTAGATAGATATTATATTATACTGTACATATGTGTGTTTGTGTGTGTGAGAGTGTGTGTGTGTGTGTGTGTGTGTGTGTGTGTGTGTGTGTGTGTGTGTGTGTGTGTCTCCCCCACCTTCTGACAACCGATATTGGTTTGTTTACATTCCTGTGACCCAGCGGTTCGGCAATTAAGTTTAACAGAATAAATAGCAGGTTCTCTTTTTTTTTTTTAAATAAATAAATAATAAGTCTTGGGGTCGATTTGTTAGACTAAAACCCTTCAAGGCAGTGCTCCAGCATGGCCGCAGTCTAATGACGGAAACAAGTAAAAGGTAAAAGATGAGATAATAAAGAGAAAATAGTGTTGGTGTATTATTGGCAGAGATACTTAGTGAGTGACTCCATATATCTCAGATATGAAGAATCGTGAATTGGTACTCCGACATTGGTTCATGGTTTCCTTGGGTTAAACCCTAAATTCTCCCACCATTCCCCAAAACTTAGTGAAAACTGAACTATTGTGGTTCATATCCCAGCAGCAGCAGCTGTTTTTACAGTCTCGATTGCTAAGTCACATTTGCTGGCTTACTTCACAGTTCATTTCTATAATGATCGGGAGCATCTTGTAACTTGCTGAGTGTTTAATCAACTGCTGTCTGACTTTCAGTTCATCCTTCGAGCCTGAAGGCAAGCGGAGATTAGCCGTCTCGGTCAGACTGGCCATTGGATCAGGTCAATGGTTTTTCTTTTCCTTCTTTTTTTCTCTTTTTTTTTTTTTTTGTAGTGAGTGACCTACAACTTTCTATATATCGGAATATACGTTGTTGTTGTTGGCACTCCGTCGCTTACGACGTCGAGGGTTCCAGTTGATCCAATCAACAGAACAGCCTGCTCGTGAAATTAACATGCAAGTGGCTGAGCACTCCACAGACACATGTACCCTTAACGTAATTCTCGGGGATATTCAGCGTGACACAGTGTGACAAGGCCGACCCTTTGAATTACAGGC
>NC_068989.1:18699576-18704573 GCF_001194135.2 Octopus bimaculoides
AATATATGCAGCAATCTTTACAATAATGTATCAACAGCATATAACCACCTATCCAAAGAACTATGCAATGATATACATTGTGTGTGTATGTGTGTGTGTGCGTGCGTGCGTGCGTGCGTGCGTGCGTGTGTGCGTGCGTGCGTGCGTGCGTGCGTGCGAATGTGTGTGTGAGTGTGTGTATGAGGATGTGCACGCACGTGCGCTTAGATGCATGGATGGCTTCACCGTCGATTTTGATGAATGACCGTCTAATTGTTCGATTAACTGGATTACCTACTCATTGAATTAGCGTACGAGGTGGCTGAGTATTCCGCAAGCATGTGCATCCTTTATGTAATTGATTCTCCAATAGAATCAGCGCGACACAAGATTCAAAAGGTTAGAACTTAGAATTTACAAGTACGGGATTACTGCGAAATATGGCTGCGAAATAAACTTCTTAACCCCTCAACCATGCGTACATCCACACACATACATTCGTACACGCTCACGCACACACATTCATACATGTATATATATACATACACCTATGGATGGAGAGATATGTATGGTTATACACTCACACACAACAGACCATCTATTGAATCCATCTTTCACTGACACATATCATTAAGATATCTCATTAGACCACGAGATATTCTACGAAGGTAACGATATTCTATGTAACATCAGAAGATAACAACTCGGTGACTGTGACTCGAAACTAAATAAATATTGGTTTCAAATTTTAGCACCAGGCCAGCAATTTCCGGGGAGAGAGTAAACTGATTTTATCGATCAGAGTGCTCAACTGGTACTTATTTTATCGAAAGTATGAAAGGTAAAATCGACCTCGGCGGAATTTTACTCAGAACGTAAAGACGGGGAAAATTCCACTAAGTATTTTTCCTGGCGTGCTAAAAACCAAATAGCTATTGATACGACCGAGATTGCGACATATTTTCTCAGCAGAGCGGGCTGGATTCCAAATAAACCGACAGGTCAGCAGATCGTACCCTGTGAACGTCGCTATACTGTATCTGTATAGCTTACTAATAGTAATTAAATAACACAGTGCAGAAGGATGTCACTATAAGCAGCAGCACTGTGTTCAGTTGTGCGTGTGAGTCTGAAGAAGCTGCCGCAAGTGTGTGCCTCTCGCCACAGTCCACCGCTCTTATCATTCGGCCTTGGTTTTGAATTTAGACTCTGGTCCTAATTACAGTCAGGGCTTGAAGGTATGTGGTTTAATCAGTGATAGAAGAGCAGTGACCATAACGATTTGCAGGACCTACTATAAAAGTGGTGATAGTTTGAGATTGAAATGAGGCAACTGGGCGCTGCTGTTTGGAAGATGACAATTTGGCACGGCTGACTTGGTATTCAGCCTGTTTTGGCGATTATGTTTTGGCTCTGGAGGCAATCATACACACATACACACGTGCGCGCGTAGAAATCGAGAGAGAGAGAGAGAGAGAGAGAGAGAGGAAGAGAGATATGGAGAGAGAGGAGGGGAAAGAGAGACATTACACATACATACAAACATAACTAGATGCTCATACGCACAAACAGAGAGAGGGGGAGAACGAGAGAAACATTAAAACGCCTGTCGTCAAATAAGTCAGCGTCGAATCTGCGGCACCAAATAGACGGCACCAAAATGGCTGTGCAAAAACGTCTCATACCCACATGGGATTGTATGAGCAAACCTTCAGAAGTGGAAAGCACGGGGAAGAAACATGATTCCAAAAACAACTGACTTACTATTGCGCATAACTAACTGACGTTTGCCAATAAATTTTCAACAGAGATGTAAATATACCAAGCTGGTTGGTATTGGTGTAAAATTGGTATAACAAAACAAAACATCGATGAATTATTGGCCTGTTGTAAATGTCAGAATCTGCTTAACAGGATCACTGTGAGAGCAACAATTTCATCATGACCAAGCAAGGAGCTGGGAAGAAATGAGTTTGAGAATGTGCTTAGTAGCTTCTAATAATCGAAACTGTAATGTCAGATGTGTGATGGCATAGGAGCGATTTTTTGCAGTCTGATTGGATTTTAAAATGCAGCGGATTCTATTCTCCACTTGGGTACCAACTCTTTTGCACGCGAATGTTCCAGAGACCATAATCAAAGTCAGACAATTTGGTTTCATCCTGGGCCTCCACCCTGAAGTTATATACAAGAAATTATACAATGCAGAGGTATATTTCAAAACAGGTGTATATTTCAAGTCTCTCTGTAATGCTATTAACACTTTCAGAGAATCCCTTATCATTTTTATTCAAGAAATCTGAACGGGTTATTATTGCCCCACAAGAAGGCAGAAACATCAATTTGTCCCATAGTTTCTTTGTAGATTACCTGAAAGTAAATGGTCCCTACAAATATGAACACGCGGAAGAGTCTTGCCCTTAAGATATACTCAAAGGTTATAAAGAAGAAGCTTGTCCAAGATCAATGTTTCAACCTGGTTGTAAAAGGAGGAACAACTACAAGCCAATCTAGGAGCATCTTTATAACGGCCTAGCTCTAAAATCTGACTAGGAATACTATAGGCACTCAGAGACGGATGAAAATTTATCCTACTATGGACTTGTAACAAAGAATGTGTAACCAGGCATATAATATTCAGAGTTTAAAAAATATAGTCGTCAGATAATTATACAAGGTGTCCACAAGGTATGGGTACATGGAGTAAATAAAATCATAACATAAACAATTAAATATAAGAAATAATAATTTCTTAAAGTATGTATTAATCCTATGTACCCAGACTTTGTGGACACCCTGTATAATTATCCACAATGTGTTTACTGAACCAGTACTCATATCAACATTTGGATAATTTAATTGAACATTAGAGGATATCCAGATCTTTCATGTTAAAACCGCCAGATATCTCCACATCAATAGTGACAATGATTGTCTCTACCTACAACGAAAACAAAGCAGTCTTAACGTTGATTCAAATAGAGTGTGAATGTCATATCATATTCCTTTGACAACATCTAATAACCACTACGTGTCGAAGAACATCCATAGATCAAGTCTCCATACATGAGACAAATAGCATCATGAGAGTTAGAAAGAAGCTCATCGGAAAGTGTTACCTGACTGATGACCAGGGATACTCACCAAGGGAAGTTGCACAATTCTACCATAATAGAACATCTGATGAAAAACTTTATACTCATCAACAGAAGGTAATGAATCGCTATGTTGCCAGAAAGTTTCAAAGTGACAGTAACATAGATAAACAAAGTAGTCTATCTTGTACCAACAGCTTGTACATTAGCTCCTACTTTCGAGGATATACTTTTGCAATATAGGGAAGAGAAATTACGACACAATACTTAATGCAAAAATAAGATTAAGATGCAGATATAAAAATCTAGATGTAACAACCGAAGCAAGTTATGTGGATTAACACCAAAGATGTGACGCACATTATAAATACAACGTAATCACAATACTATCTACCTGTAGGGCAGTATGTCGTGGCCAAAACAGTATAAATGCAGTCCATAGAAAGATGATCAAGATATAAAAGGTTATAGTGATGTAGAGGGTATACTCACCCATAATGTGGAATAATACCGGTTGAATATTCCTGTCAAAGCCTTTGTAACATGTACGCATAACAGACCAGATATAATAGTCTGGGACAGAGAAAAGAAAGTAACACAGTTGTAGATGTCAGTTGTCCAGCAGACGTTAATATAATATTAAGGATGACAGCAGTAGAAAACCTCTATACCGAACTCACGAGAAATCTGCAGATCCTCCACCCGGACAATAGTTTTAGACTTATACAGGTAGTTAACAAATTGCTTCAACACCAATCTCTAGGAACTAAGCTTCACAAAACCAGAAAGACACGGCTAATTTAAAAATTACAGTTGTGATCCAATAATAAAATTGTGGAAATATGTAAGACATCTCAGAAGTTTCATATTTAATAGATAAACATACTCACGTATATACATACACAAAGGTAAATCAAAAGATACAGATATGTATGCATAAAACCAAAGATCATACCCTCTCTTTCTAGAGTAAGGATCCAGTACTGTAATACCTTAGGGTTCAAGGGTCTATAGCTTTTCAATATCATGCAACAACAAAAAACTGTCATATCGGTATAGACCAACGTCATGAGTTGGGTACTTTAGATCTCTGTGTTGAACCCACAAAGTCACAAACTTTAGCACTATCGTACGACCCCATAGATACATCACATAGTTCATCATTATGCGACTTTACCTATGCTAATCCTTTACTAAACAGTAGTGTTTTCCTCGCATGCCTGATAAAACCTAGGTCTACAGGGCCAATATCAACATATGATTTAGCAAACTCAATGACTTATCTAGCAACGATTTAGTTATAGAAGGATAAAATCTATGTCAAACTGGGTGAATTTAATCTTATTCTTAATATTCTTAAACCAATTTATTACAGTAAAATTGTTATTCCATCGTAGAAGCCCAATAATTTCTCTAATTTTATTATTAATGTTTCTTAGTATTTTTTTTAGTTACTTACCCAGTTTCAGATCTCGCTGAGTTTAACAATCTACAGAAAGGGTTATCGTGAAAATTATGTTTATGGTCTTTTAAAGTAATAAGTAATAATAATTAACGGAATTTATAAATATTTTAATGTGCGTTTTCACAAATCACATGTTTCTTAAGATCATAGTCCATATTCCTGGGATGATTACAGTGCAATCCGTAGTATCCATGGACATCGGGCAGATCATGTTCATGCATTCGTTTCTTCGGAATATCGTTATTATTATTATTATTATTATTATTATTATTATTATTATTATTATTATTATTATTATTATTATTATCATTACTATTATTACTACTACTACTATATTTATCCTACATTATATCGGCACAGCTCGGTACGACCCTAAAAAACTAGCATCGCCAGTTGGCATCATTAGGTTGTAGCCGGCATAATAGAATAGGAGTTTTTATATGAATATTCAAAACGAT
>NC_068989.1:18716547-18717334 GCF_001194135.2 Octopus bimaculoides
AATTAACGTGCAAGTGGCTGAGCACTCCACTGACACGTGTACCCTTAACGTAGTTCTCGGGGATATTCAGCGTGACACAGTGTGACAAGGCTGGCCCTTTGAATTACAGGCACAACAGAAACAGGAAGTAAGAGTGAGAGAAAGTTGTGGTGGAAGAGTACAGCAGGGTTCGTCACCATCCCCTGCCGGAGCCTCGTGGAGCTTTTGGTGTTTTCGCTCAATAAACACTCACAACGCCCGGTCTGGGAATCGAAACCGTGATCCTATGACCGCGAGTTCGCTGCCCTGACCACTGAGTCACTGCGCCTCCACTGGAGCTAATGATTAAATTATAAGTTTAAAAACAAAAAGAAACAAATAAAGGAAAAAGTATTGAAAATTTGCATTTTCCCTGGTACCCAAGTTATAAGTTAACAATATATTAGTATTGTTGGATCTTTGTGATTTGACGGACAACACTTGTTTTCTTAACGAAACACTTTCAAACTTGGGACACTGGTAGAATGTGTCATATAAAACAACTTCTTCTCTTAACCTTCTTAACAAAAAATTGTACATCGCAAGTTATTTCATGTTAAAGTTGTCGTATTTCTGTAATTTCAACCAATCACTGACGTCTATTCAGCTGAATACAGTTAGTACTGTTCGGTGTCAAGTGTGTTATTCCCTGTTTAATTATATCATTATTCCCTAGTAAGGGTTTAGGGTTTTAGGGTTAGGGTTCGGGTTTTAGGGTTGGGGTTTTAGGGTTAGGGTTCGGGTTAGGGTTCGGGTTAGGGTTCGGGTT
>NC_068989.1:18718197-18722278 GCF_001194135.2 Octopus bimaculoides
TATATATATATATATATATATATATATATATATATATGTATGTATGTATGTATGTCTATATATATATGCATATGTATGTCTTTATAAGCAGGTATGCTTATATGCAGGTGTGTATTAACTAAGCGTCTGTATGCATATATGTATGCATGCATGTATAAAGTGTGTGGACAAGTGCATACATGCAAGTGCACTAATGTGGGCATGAGTACATATCTGTGTGTATGAAAGCGAGATATTGGATTACAAATATATGAGTATAAGCTTCGTAAGTTTATATTGTAACAAGAGGCAACACATTTGACTATTTTTGATCTTTTGAAGAAATGCATGCCGGGAATGTATGTATGGATTAGTTTGAGGTTTTAGCTATAATCAGTTTAATAACAAAATAGAAAGCCGTCATTAAAGCTCGCTACATATTATATAAGAGCGCTAAGGTAGCCCTGCATGATAAATGAATGAAAGCGATCAACGTTGAATGTTTGCAGCTCAGTGGTGAAGCTGTACAAGTAAACATTAAAACATAATGATAACGAATTCTGCCTCTCAAGGCAGGAAGCAGGATAGTTATGAAAATTATAAACTGAAACTAAATTTATTTTAAATATTTTAAATTCAAATTACAATAAACGTAAACAAACAAACGAAGTTTGCTTTTAGAAGCGTTGAGATGTCTTAGAAAGTTAAAGAAGTGATTTTAAATTCTCAATCGCAGGATAATGCTAATACTATAGCCTGAACAGGATAAACTACCCCTATTTTGCCAAAAAAAAAAAGTGTAGGCGGTTGGCTTTATTTTAAGATTTATCAAGAGCTCAAAAAATACATCTAAAAACAGAAATAAATCAACAAAAGCCATCGAGATATTAAAATTCAGATTATGAACAATTGGTTTGAAGAAATTAAATTTTTGTTCAAAATGGTGATTATCTATCGCATTACTTAAATACTTGTTTATATCTCTGTATTTATGTTTTTGGCTGGTTTCTTCTCTCTGGATAAATTTAAGCAATTTAGGTTGTGATTAACATAAACATATTCTTCTTTGTAATGGTATCAAATGATTTTGATAGACGTGTTATTCTCATTGTTGTCTCCTATATCTCCCGTATTTATTTACGTTAGATATTAATTTATTTACGTTACACAAGCAATACCAATCTAGCAGAAAGTCCAGTCCTTGTTGCAGTGTGGTGGCTTGCATGTTACAATAACCGTGAGAGCTTCGCCAGCGAAATCCAAGCTCCAGGTAAAATTTTCCTTACTGGACAGGTCAAAATATAGAGGCCAGATTAATATGGACCAGCTCTTCCAAGAGGTAAAAATGGATTTGAGCAGGGCCACCACCTTTACCTAGAAAAAGCAAAGTTACAGAAGCATTGATGATAATTCCAAACCAACACGGTCTGGAGAATGAAGACCTTTCCTTAGGTAAACATATGACGTGATGCAGTAAAATCCGAAAGGAAGATGGAAACAGAACTGGAAATGCAAGGACCTAACTGGAAAGAAACAAAAAAGGCAATACTGAGTCGAGAACAGTAGCAAAAATTGTCGATGGATTATATTCCAAAAGGAGCGAAGGAATTAAGTGGATAAGCAGGTAGTAGGGGAGACCGGGTCTAGTTGTTACACGGGTAAATTGTTACAAGCCCATTGTTTCCAGCTTCAAGAAATAGGTGGCACTCGGGTCTCTACCTCGTGAAGGCCAACTCTATAGCATCATGACTGCATATGTGTGTTGCACCGACGGGCTGTCACCAGGAAAGGTATGGCTCAAAAAACGATTTTTTACTCCAAAAGTGAAATTTTGCCGCAGAGTTATTTCCTTAACTACTAAAGCACAAGTGGTGCTACTGAAGTAGTTTGTGGCCCATTAAGAAGTGTTGGAAGTTGCTTTCGATACATGAATGTGTGTCCTGGATACCATGCATTACTAGTGCTGTGTACGAGGTAATATCCGGTCTCCCCTACTTGTTCAAACTCAAATTCCATCCAGATCAACTTTGCTTTTCGTTCTCTCAGAGTCGAGAAAAAAGTCTAATCAAACGCAGTGGATTGACGGTACTGTAATAATCCTTTCTACTATAGGTACAATGCCTGAACGGTACTTGCATATGTTTCTGTTCTTGACCTTCTGGTTTCAAATCCCGCTATGGCCTCTTCAAATTAACCTTACCCTAATTAAATTATTATAAATGACTTGAGATACTCGTCCTGCCTTGGTTTTTCTGTCATTTTCCTCTAATGTAATCTGCTAACACAGAAGCCTAATATGGAGCCCTAGCTCCAGCCTCAGCTGTGAACTTGGGACTTAACGGATGACCAGTTATAGCACTTACTCAGCATACTTATTTGTTTAGATCACCAGTGTACTAAACCCCTCATATCTTCTGTGTGTGTGTGTGTGTATGTGTTTAGACATACACGTATATGTATGTTTATATGCAAGAAACTGTGTACATAAAATAAAAAATCTTTTTATAACAGTTAAAATAATTTATTAAAATGAAAGTCATCTTTTTTGTTAAATAATTCATCTAAATCAGTTAATTAATAATTAATAATACATTAATTAATAATTTAGCGATGTAGGCGTCCACCCAAAACAGAGATCTAAATTCTTTCTTCTTCACTAATTGATTAGTTCAACTAATTTAACTAATAATTTATCATATTTAATTAACGATTTAAATGATCATTTAAGTTTAATAATAAAAAATTTTAGTTAATTCAATCAAATAATTAATATATTTGATAAACTTAATTTCATTATTTTAATTTATTAATCAGGCAAAGTGCATAGCGGCATTTCGTTCGACCTCACGTTCTATGTTCAAATTCCACCGAGGTCGACTTTATCTTTCATCCCTTCGGGGTTGATAAAACGAGTACCAATTGAATACTGAAATTGATTTAATCAGCTTAGCTCTCCCCTAAAATTGCTGGGACTGTGCCAAAATTTGAAACCAATACAACTGTCAATGTAACTTAATTATCAGAATACTAAAGTAATCTCATTTTATCAATAACTTATCTAATTTCACTAAACTACTCTTTTCTCTTTCATCAAGTGTTTTACCTCTGGTTGTCATCCGGTGCTCTTCTGACGGCTGCTAATTGAATTAGTTAAAATGCAAACTTTCAAAAAAAACAGTAAAGATTAGTTTGATAGTCTGATAAGTTCATATTTATTTATTTATGTGAAGAGAAGGAAAGTTGAATCAATGTTGTTTGATGCCTGAAATGAAATTATCTAGATTGCCATTTATAGGGATAAACTTACAAGTGAGACAGGAGATTTCAAATGGTTGCCCTTCTCTGAAAGAATCATTAATAACGTAATCAAAATTTGGGCATATGATTGATAACTGATGACGTAATCAATATTTTGAAACATGATCAATAGTTGGTGACGTAATCAATACTTTGGGACATGATCAGTATTTGATGATTAATGATTGTAAGTATATCTATTATCAGAGTATAACAGCAACTTCTATGTCAATCGACATATACTCTTTTTTGATTTCTATTTAGTGTAACATTAGTTTCAAGTTTTGGCACAAGACCAGGAATTTATGGGGATAAGGTAAGTCGATTCCATTGGCCCCAATGTTCAACTGGTACTTATTTCATCGATCCAGAAAGGATGAAAGACAACGTCTACCTCGACAGAATTTGAACTCAGAATGTAAAGATAGACGAAATGCCGTTAAGCATTTTACCCGGCGTGCTAACGATTCTGCCAGCTTGCGGCCTTTATTTACTGTAATACTAATATTAATTAGTTAATACTAATATTAATTAGTTAACATATACCTTCCCAAACTGCACATACTGATTTCCATTTGCTGTAACATCGATATTACTCTTTTACTCTTTTACTTGTTTCAGTCATTTGACTGCAGCCATGCTGGGGCACCGCCTTTAGTCGAGCAAATCGACCTCAGGACTTACTCTTTGTAAGCCTAGTACTTATTCTATCGGTCTCTTTTGCCGAACCGCTAAGTGACGGGGGACATAAACACACCACCATCGGTTGTCAAGCGATGTTGGGGAGGACAAACACAGACACACA
>NC_068989.1:18722313-18729900 GCF_001194135.2 Octopus bimaculoides
TATATATATATATATATATATATATATATACTTATATAGGACGGGCTTCTTTCAGTTTCCGTCTACCAAATCCACTCACAAGGCTTTGGTCGGCCCGAGGCTATAGTAGAAGACACTTGCCCAAGGTGCCACGCAGTAATAAATAAATAAATAAATAAGAATAAAGCTTTCCCAAATTGTACCAACTGGTTTCTGTTTCCTGTAACATTGGCGTCAGGATCAACAACAATAACGAGTTTATTTTTTACATTCGAATGTTATGTCAAATTCTATCATTTTCTATCTGAGCAGCCATCCCACAGACAGTATTATTGAAAGTTTCAGCATATAACGTCATCTCTCAACTAGTTGACATATGAAGCAGTAGTTGATGATATATCTTCCACGTTATATCTTTCCATTATCCGTTTCATGTAACAGACACATTATCACTATGCACAGAGGCTTTTCTCTCTCGTACATTCACGAAATAATTTAGTAGATTTTTTTTTTAATGTTTAGGCTTAGCGAAGGTGCATAGCTCAAAATGTGAATTGATACCGCTGGTTAATCTACGATAAGCTGATTTGCTTTCTTATATTGATGTAATTATCCGTCTTATAGGATAATAAACAATGTAAAACATTAGTTGCAGCCCATGTTGGTAAAAACCAGTTCAACGAACTTCAACAAATTAAATATGATGAGGCGAGAATCTGAATTATGGGCCTGACATATCCTTATACGACTAATAAGCAACATTCAAAATTTGATCTTAAACTTCTTCACTTCGTATTCCGATGGTTGGTGAGGAAATTGACAGTGGCAATCAGTAGCATTCTTCAAGGGATATTTTTCGAACGTTTAATCAAATACCGCAAACATCGGTGCCAATATTAGTACTAGGAAAAGCGGCGAGCTGGCAGAATCGTTAGGATGTCGAGCAAAATGCTTAGCGGTATTTCATCTGTCTACGTTCCGGGTTCAAATTCTGCCGAGGTCGACTTCGCCTTTCATCCTTTCGGGGACGATAAAATAAGTACCAGTTAAGGACTAGGGTCGACGCAATCGACTTACCCTCTGCCCCCAAATTACTGTGCTTGTGCCAAGATTTGAAACCAGTATTAGTACTACAAGGCTGTTGCTCCATTTTGAATCCTAACATAATAATTATTAGTTATTCTAGTCGTATTGCCCAACGATCTTATAGAGAACATTATTAATCTGTCCTAAGGTTTTATTTGATTTACAAATATAAATGATATAAAGGTTATTGATAGTTTAACTGTCGCTTATGTGAAATCTTTTTCTGGACAGATTCCATTTGCAGTTCAGTGAAAACGTTTCTACTAGTTTAAATTGTTTCCTCGCTCCATTTTATTATTGATAAATTTTCAAGTCGTCAATGAAAATGTCTAGTCTAACATCAATGTCTTTTGTTATTAAGGAGCTTATTTCCTTGAAAGCAACGACAGGAGCGTTTTTGTGCCAAAACAGACAATAACACGGCTATTTTCTCGGAATATTTCCCATTTAAGTTTTATAGTGTTGGAAGATGATTGCTAGTTTTTCTATACTCAACAATAGAATGAACGACCTAATTTTGTAAAACCTTGAAATGCTTGGTATTTCGGTAAATTAAGATGATTCTGGTAATCATGGATGATGGACTAAATAAAAAATCCTCTTTATCGTGCAGTGTCTTATTGCCTCAGCGATTACGTTTATATTGATAAAAAGTTGTCCAACACAGACCCATATCCCCTTATCCACCAGCTGTTCGTCATTGATTATCTTGTTGGATTGCCAATGATCCCAGGAAATCTGATTAAGACAGCTTCTGTGTAATTTATACACGATTTAAAAAAATATCGTTACAATATAGCTCTCCAGCAAAATTGTCTTTTTACGCCGTCAAAAGAAATTATTACCATTGTCATGATATTCTTTGCTTCTTTTGTGATGTCTGGCATAGAAGAGAGTAACGTTTCCAGTTCAACTAGTCCGCGATTTGGTTTCGATTCTCGCTTGTAACTATTTTCAGTTCTTCATGCTAGCTGATATTTTTCGAAAAGTAAAACGGTACGACATAGGCTTGCATATGGCATATGGCTATGTAGCTCAGCAGTTTTTAACGCTGTGCTTCCGGGTTCAAGTCTACTGCGCAGTACTTCGGTTAAATGTCTTCAACCATAAATTCGGGCTGAAGAATGTCTTGTGGATGGAATTTGGTTGGTAGAAACAGTACGGAAGGCGGGGAGCTGGCAGAATCGTTAGCACGCTGGGCGAAATGCTTAGCGGTATTTCGTCTGTCGTTACGTTCTGAGTTCAAATTCCGCCGAGGTCGACTTTGCCTTTCATCCTTCCGGGGTCGATAAATTAAGTACCAGTTAATGACTGGGGTCGATGTAATCGACTTAATCCCTTTGTCTGTCCTTGTTTGTCCCCTCTATGTTTAGCCCCTTGTGGGCAATAAATAAATAAGAAACAGTACGGAAGGCTGTTGTGTGTGTGTGTGTGTGTGTGTGTGTGTGTGTGTGTGAAATGAATAGTGTAAGGTGTGAATTCAGAGAATCGTGCGGCTATGACAGAAAGTTCATCATACGGACTCAACTATCAGTCCAAACGATAATAAATTACAAAACGTGTGATGTAGAGTATCCGTGTAACGGAAAATCCGAAAAATTCAGAAAATCCAAGCGATAAAATTATTTCATGGGATGTATATTAAAAACATAAAGTCAGGAAGCATAAGAGGTGAATATATATTTCTATCTAACCACATAACTTCTATAGGATTACAGCCGTTTCGCAACTTTCTTCATGTAATATTAACTTCGGTATGTAAAAAATTCTACATACGTTTGTATTAATATGCATGCTCAGCATTACGCAATATAATTTTCATATTCACAAATTAATGCATATAGAATGAAGAAAAAACAACACGTCAGATTATCGGAACATTTTATATATATATGGAGGGTTATGATTGTATTTCCATTATTGTATAGTCATTATCTAATTTATAAATCTGAATTTATTTAGTCTGAAACAAAAAGAAGACACACTAAGCTTTCATAATGATGCATAATTTTCATATCTTATCACATTTATTGATAGTTATTACTTCGGTTGCATTAAGTTTGGGACACCCTGTGTATCTGTGTGTATGTTTGTGTGTATGTGTGTGCGTGTGTATGCGTGTGTGTGTATGCGTGTATGTATGTATGTATGTATGTATGTATGTATATATATATATAAAAACAAAAGTAAATGAGTATATGCATATATACGTACAGGTATGTGCATACCGACATCCACCTGTATGTATAGGTGCATATCTGGGTACAGGACATTGCAAACAAACGTAGACGAGAACACACGAGCCACATAGAGAACATTCTACTTCATCAGCTACCCACGTTTTATATATATATATATATATATATATATTCAGAATTGTAATCCTTGGATTTTTAAACGTGGGATTTTTTTAAAATATCGAAAAAAGTTTGAAACAAAAAAGAGTAGGATTGAATAGTTTAAAAGGCTTGTTTGTTGGTTGCTTGGTTGGTTGGCTGGCTGGTTGGCTGGTTGGTCGGTCGGTCGGTCGGTTAGTGTGTCTGTGTGTGTGTGTGCATGAATGCACCTATCGTTATCTCCGTTGTTGAAAACGTGACAATTCGAAGAAAATTTTGAAAAAAAAAATTGATGGCTGGGGTGCCTATTCGACATGTCCACCGGGATATTGCCGAACAGAATCAATATTTTCCACTTTTGTTTTGTAATCACAAGCCGAAATAATGCTAAAATATCAAATTTCTTGTCCGTCTAAGAAGCATTTATTACCACAGTCTGTTTGAAGGTAGAAAATCTGGAGCGAAACTTTGTGCGATTAGATCACAAAAAAGTCGACCAATCAGGGGGAAAATTCTCCCGCGGAGAGATCTACACAACAATAACTACAAATATACACCATTGACAAAACTTGTCCAAACTCATGTCGTTTAACACTATGCGTATGAATCACTCACTGTTTTATTTATTTTTTCGCTTTATTTCGTTTCGTTCTGTTTGTTAGTTAAACCATGTGCAAATAAAGTGGAGAAAAGAACAATGAGAAAATCACCACTTCTTTTTATCTTTCTACCTTTCTAGATAGTTTATAGACAGTAATTGGCTACATATTTATTCCATGATACTATTTTGCAAAGAAATTATTAATGGTTTCTGATTAAGGCAAAATGCTAGCAATTTTTTTTGGCGGTGGGGGAGGAGTTAGTCGATTTCATCAATCCCAGTACTCGACTGGGCCTTAATTTTATCAACCCCGAGAAGATGAAAGGCAAAGTTGAGTTTGGTGTATAACAACTCAATCAAGTCATCACTCTATTATAGACAAATTATTAATACAGTATATCATTTCTCATGTTTATATCACCTAAATTAATAAATGTAATGCCAGGAATTAGAGATGAGCTGGCTCAATCATCTTAAATCCAATAATTTTGATTTAAGCTTGATTTTTACCAATCAACAATTATATGAATTAATGAATGTAATACCAGGAATTACAAATTAACTGGTTCAATTATCTACTTATTATTTAACTTCCTTAAGAAAATAGTAGTTTGCTTGTTTTTTATGTCGTGCATTTGTAAACAATAGTGTTGTTTGGTTACACCTGTACTTAACAAAAATTGTGAGACCAAAGAGTAATCTGATAATTAAGAAAAATAAAGTGAATTTAAAAGAGTAGCATCTGGTCAGTTCAAGCTCATGAATGCTATTATTTTCATGCAAAGTAATAAAATCTATTACAGGGTTATGTCGTCGAACATTAAGTCATGCCCCCACCAGGCTATCCTAGTGACGAGGGCCGCTAGAAATGTAGTAGAGAACAGAACGATACCTTGTAGGTCATAGAGATTATTGTAAAAAAAATACTGGGCGGTAGACTTAACCTTGGGTGGTGAACTTAATCTTGAGTGGTTGATTTAATCTTGGGTAGTTTTTCAGTTAAGATATCACCATCTAGCATCTTGGGTACCTTTCGCAGAGTCCACGCTGATGCAAGCACTTCAGAGTAGGTCTCTGGTTTGAGGATAGTTCCCTCCCTCCCCTCTCTCCCCCTCATCCATCAAAGAGGCATTGTAAAGGGTCATGGACATTGCTTTGTGTGTCGTTAACCACTGGAAAAGGCGTTTACCTGGGTTTAAAATGTAGTAACACAGTTCTGTAAAGAACATCCATGTTATAGTAGCAAAAAAATGTTACCGTCTAGTATTGTTACTACTTATATCTCGTTTAGAGATTTTAGAACTAGCTACTTCGCTCGTTACGAGATCAGCGGCTGCCTGTCGCTTCTATGTTTATATATTGTGAGTAGGGCCGATTGACTGCCATCTCTAGCAGGCAGCTATCTAGTGCCGATGACGAGTAAAGATCTAGAAACCATGGTCTTCTGGTTTTGCCAAGCTGGAGGGGCGTGATTCGCTCCCTCACTCACAATATACTGGACACAGGTTGTGTGTCGTTAACTAGCTGGAAAAGACGTTTTCCTGGAGTTAAAATGTAGCAACACAGTTCTGTATAGAACAGACATGTTATAGTGGCATAAAAATGTTATATATGTGTGTGTGTGTGTGTGTGTGTGCGTGTGTGTGTGTGTGTGTGTGTGTGTGTGTGTGTGTGTGTGTGTTAACGTAATGACTTATAGTATATATATTTGTATGCATCTATGTGTGTATGCGTGTATGTGATATGTAGGTATGCATGTATAATAATATTAATGTGGCACAGTAAACGACAGAGGAACATGCGAAAAATACAGGAGAAAAACACAGAACGGACGCGAACATGCTCAATCCTTCATCAGTGGTCGACCAAATATCATCACACTTTCGACAGCAGTATTTTAAGCAAACATCGGGAAACACCCAGTTAAAACAAACCTATAAAAATGCTTTTCATCTTCCACTTGACCTTCTAAATTATGGAAACCATTGCAGATTTCAACTCAATAAATTTCCTCATTCAACGATGTTCTTTGTTTGCTTGTTTTTTCACGTAACCAAAATAGCGTTAGATTGCCGTGAAAAAGTTATGAAATCTCTGGATTAAGTAAAATTGATGAGGTGCTGACATATTACAACATTTTTCTCAGTTTGCAGCTTATCTAATTATGTAACTCATAACACTGCTACAAACGCCATTCCAACAAAATAAAATATGAAAGCCTCGAGCCAGTGAATAAGTCTCTAGACAAATAACGTACTGCATATTGTAACCAAAGATACAAAATTATTCAGAAAATTATGAGATGATCATGGTTAAAACATTTTTGATCTTAAGTCTGCTTAATCAGGATGAGCTGAGGCGAGGTAAGTGAGTCTCGTAAAGAAAATCCTCGGCTATCGCTAGCAACTAGTTCAGTCAAGCATAAAAAGTGTATCTCGTATACATAAAATTTGTAGCAGTACTAATAACTTCAAAATAGTCCCAAGCAATAGGATTCTTGGTTTTGACAGTAAATATCAAAACAAACTAAATAAAAAACAATAGAGATAAGGATAGAGTCTCGACAGTCGCGCTCCTAAAGTGACCACATCGTACGTGTCTTCTGAGCCCACATTAAGGACCTGCTGAGATCAAGAAACAAACTAGACTTGTGCAATTAGCGGTGGTTGAACGTTTCGTCACACTAACTGCGGCCGGGTCCCTTGACGCAGTCTACTGAGATGCAGTAGAACTGCGTCAGTAACCAGGCCGCAGTCGGTGCAACGAAGATTTTGACTCGAAATAATAAAAGTTTAAGTGAAGTTAAATGAATAAAGGACGAAATTTTGATGGGTGAAATATATTTATCATAGGTCTGCTCCGTCAGGTCTAATCTGGACTAAAGAAACGAACAAACAACAAAAACAATAGGAACAAACAGACAACAAAAATAACAATAAGAACAAACAAAACCACTAATGTATGAACAATACATTAGATCCATTATAAACCATGCAAGTCACAATGAACTACAACTAATCACGGTATAAATAATACAATGTAGGCGATTTTTACTTTTAGATGGTAACAGGCTGCCAACACACACACACACACACACATAAATACACTGTCACCACCGCCACCACCACCTACACAATGAAACAAAAATACTAAAAATGAAAGACTACCTGGACAATGCGAGGGTACGGTTTGTCGCTTCAGTAAAGTCCAGTCCACACAGTCCTGGCTCCTGCATGTAAAATCATCTCCAAACAACCAAACACTTTTAAAATAAAATGATGTACCAATGGCTCACGTACCTTCCTTTTTTCATTAACTGACGATTGCGCTCTACTTTAACCTTCAGTCTGATGGCCTTTTCTTTAATCTGCTCTGGTAAATATATATAATTATAATACACCCTCGTTCTTTCTCTCTGTCTCCTCACCTTTCACTCCACCTTTTTCTACTCCTCTATCTATCTATCTATCTATCTATCTATCTATCTATCTATCTATATTTATTTATTTATTTATAAACACACACACACACACACACACACACACACACACACACACACTCACACATACACCACACACGCACATA